>NC_068449.1:8441919-8479419 GCF_023373465.1 Oncorhynchus keta | reverse complement strand
TGTCTCTGCGCCTGTCAAGGCTTTGGAAGCATACGGGACAGGTTGCCATGTGTCGTCATGCTGTTGCAGAAGATCTGCTCCCAGGCCAAACTGTGATGCGTCTGCAGAAATCCTTGTGCATTTCTCTGGATCATAGAACCCGAGCACTGGTTCTTCTGTGATTGTCTTTAGGTTTTTTAAGCAGTTGTCCTGTTCATGGGACCATTCCCATTCATTTTTCTGTTCCAGAAGACATCTGAGTGGAGCGGACTGTGCTGACAGTGGAGGTATGAACTTTGCAAGGTAGGTGATCATGCCCATGAGGCGTCTCACGTCGTCCTTGTTCTTCGGGCGCTTCATGTTGTTGATGGCTGATGTTTTCCTCGGGTCTGGTTTGACTCCGTCCTCTGAAAGTACGTCTCCCACGAAGGTAAGTGTTTTCACACCAAACTCGCATTTGTCCTTGTTTGGTTTTAGGTTGATTTTGCGTGTCAGGTCCAGCACTTGTCTCACTCTCTCGTCGCGCTCTTCTTTTGTGGACCCCCAGACAATGATGTCATCCATCATAGTCTCCACTCCTGGAATGTGCTCGAAGATCATGTGGATTGTCTTGTGGTAGATCTCTGGCTCTGAGAGAATCCCATATGGTAGATGAAGAAATCTCTACCTGCCATCAGTTGTGTTGAATGTGCATAGCCTTGAGCTTGTATCATCTAGCTTCATTTGCCAGAATCCTGATGAGACATCAAGCTTACTGAACCACATTGCTCCAGCAAACTGCGACATTATCTCTTCTCTGCTTGGCAACTTGAAATGCTCTCTCTTGATTGGTTTGTTGAGATCTCTCAGGTCTAGACATATCCTGAGATCACCGTTCTTTTTCACCACAATAACCAGTGAGTTTACCCAGTCTGTAGGTTCATCAATTTTTGTGATGACGTCCATCTTTTAAATGCATCCGAGATCCACCTTGAGCTTTTTCCTCAGTGCAAATTGAACTTTTCTGCATGCATGCACAACTGGAGTAATTTTGTCATCAGTACATATTTTGTGTTCTCCTTGTAAACATCCAAGACCCTCAAACACGTCCTCATACTCAGCCAGTAGCGATTATTGGTCATTTTCAGTCTATGATGTCACTACATACACTCTTTTCAACAAATTGAGCTTTTCACATGCATTGATTCCAACAATAGGCTGTACACTGTTTTACACAATCAGCAACTGTGCTCTGAACAGTTTTCCTTTGTGCTGTAAAGTTACTATGCAGCTACCATTGACTGGTTGGTATGTTCTCAAGACTATAACCAGTAACCTTTTTTCACCGGGTGTATTTTGCACATCCCCTTCAGTGTTTTGTCGTCATCCAGCGATAACAGGTTTACCTGTGCTCCAGTATCAAGCTTGAATGGTATTATAGTTTCATTCACAGACAATGGCACAATCCATTCAGATTATACTGCATTGCATATTTTCACAGAATCAACAATGAATTCTTTAATCTCCTCCTTGACTGTGTGAACCTTTTTCTTTGTAGCCTCAGCGTTGCAACATTTTGAGAAATGATTATTTTTCCCACAGTTGTTACATGATTTGCCATATACAGGGACATTTCTGGCTTGTGGATAAATCCACATTTTCCACATGTAGTGTTTGATTTCTCTCTTTTGCTTGTTTTTGTTTTGTACGGCGTTGTGTGTATTGCTTTCTCTGGTGGTTTCAGCTGCTCGACACATATTCACTGCTTTATCCAAAGTAAAATCTTACTCGCGCAGCAGTCTCTCATTGAGTCCATTATTAAGTATGACACAGACTGTCCTGTCTTTCACTAGTGAGTCTTTCAGATTTTCAAATTCACACATTTTGCTCAGTTTGTTCAGCTCAGCCAAATAATGGTCAAAACTGACTCCCTGTTTCTGAGCATGAGAAAAAAACGTGTATCTCTCAAACGTGACATTCTGGCTTGGTACAAAGTACTCCTCAAATTTAGCCATTAACACAGTCAATGTCAAGTTTGCCTTGGCTTGCTGACAGCTATTGTATATGTCCGATCCATCCTCTCCAATAATATGCAGAACAATGGAAGCTTTCAATTTGTCATCATCTCCCCCTGCACCACTGGCTGCTTGGTAGATATTGAATCTCTGCATGAAACGTTTCCAATTGTCAGCTAGACTGCCTGTTAACTGCATAGGAGTAGGAGGACTAAGCCTATCCATGACGGAGAACAGGAACAGTGTCAATTTCTCTTACTTCAGTATGTTGCTCATCAACTTGCTCGTCAACAGATAACAATGAAGCCTCGCTCTCGCTGCTGTCGCTCTCGTTGCTGTCGCTCTCGCTGCTGTCGCTCTCGCTGCTGTCGCTCTCGCTGCTGTCGCTCTCGCTGCTGTCGCTCTCGCTGCTGTCGCTCTCGCTGCTGTCGCTCTCGCTGCTGTCGCTCTCGCTGCTGTCGCTCTCTCTGCTGTCGCTCTCGCTGCTGTCGCTCTCGCTGCTGTCGCTCTCGCTGCTGTCCCTCTCGCTGCTGTCGCTCTCGTTGCTGTCGCTCTCGCTGCTGTCGCTCTCGCTGCTGTCGCTCTCGCTGCTGTCGCTCTCGTTGCTGTCCCTCTCGCTGCTGTCGCTCTCGCTGCTGTCACTCTCGCTGCTGTCACTCTCGCTGCTGTCCCTCTCGCTGCTGTCCCTCTCGCTGCTGTCACTCTCGCTGCTGTCCCTCTCGCTGCTGTCGCTCTCGTTGCTGTCGCTCTCGCTGCTGTCGCTCTCGCTGCTGTCGCTCTCGCTGCTGTCGCTCTCGCTGCTGTCGCTCTCGCTGCTGTCGCTCTCGCTGCTGTCGCTCTCGCTGCTGTCGCTCTAGCTGCTGTCACTCTCGCTGCTGTCACTCTCGCTGCTGTCACTCTCGCTGCTGTCGCTCTCGCTGCTGTCACTCTAGCTGCTGTCACTCTCGCTGCTGTGGCTCGTTGCCCTCACTCTTGCAAGCTAGCATCTTCGACTACTCACGTCACTTGACTTGTGGTAGAATGTTACATTTGTTGCTGAAATTTGCAGAGTTACTCCATTCTTATGTCGTCATAGCGACTACCATTCTGACACCATGTTATGTTTGTTCCTTATATAATAACAAACCGGGGTTTAGGTTTAACTACTTTCAATGAACATATACTTCAGCTAGAAAACTCCTCGTTTAGCCATGCAAGGCATTCTTCAACCACCTGCCTCCCTCCAGCATAGCCTGCGTGGTAACATAGTCTAAATGTTATTAACACATAACAACACACATGAAACACAGGAAATTGATTTAAACTGCCCACCCCCTCCCTCTCCACCCTGGTTTCTCCACAATCCCTTTCCTCTTTAGTCTCCCATCACATACCTTGCACAAACCCGGTGCTATTTGTTTAATTCCATTTCCACACTTTGGTCCCTCTGCTTTATAGAGCTTTGTTTCTATTTAGATGGGAGCATCGGGTCAAGAGAGAAAAAAGAAAAAAGGAAACGGTAAATGAAATGCAAAGATGGCCGACGAGCGATGAAAAAATGTAGTATAATCCTGTTGGTACAGCGGTTGCAATGCATAATCAATGTACCTCGCGCGCCTCTCCATCTCGCAGCAACTTCCCCAGAACTAATTGCCCAGATATTTCACAAGAGATATTTCTACTGCTTGAACAGAAGTGTTAATGTTCCCGAGGCATCTTATAACCCAAAGGCTTCTTCTTCTTCTTCTTCTTCTTCTTCTTCTTCTTCTTCTTCTTCTTCTTCTTCTTCTTCTTCTTCTTCTTCTTCTTCTTCTTCTTCTTCTTCTTCTTCTTCTTCTTCTTCTTCTTCTTCTTCTTCTTCTTCTTCTTCTTCTTCTTCTTCTTCTTCTTCTTCTTCTTCTTCTTCTTCTTCTTCTTCTTCATACCCTTGGGGGAAATATAACTTTATTTTTTCAACAGTGTTATCTCACTACGCTCCCAGGAAACACCTTGTTTGTGTGAATGACGCACTTATTGATTCCACTCTTTGTCTTCCATGGCCGGTCGTCTTCCCCCTCAAGCTACTCTTTCATTTGCACATTACATCTAGTTGCATATCACCACGGTTGCTTTACTCTATTCATTATGCATTTTTGTCAAGCGACTAATGTAAAGCCCCCTAATCCTTTTCCTCAAGAAGAGAGGAAAGTTTGTCGGGAGTATGTTGCTTTTTAATGAATCTCACAGTATCATCGGTGTGCATAATGTGTTTTTGTAATGTGTGTGTTTGTCTGCGAGACTCTCCGGGCTAATTTTTACACAAGTAGGATCCTAAAGGAGTAAGCTGTTTTTGACCTGATAAGCTCATTAAAATTCCCTGCTAATTACCAGAGGCCCTGTTTGGATGTAACAAGATTAGATTAATAGCACTATAGCCTGTTGGTGCGCGCAGGCTGGCCTACCCACATCATACTACTAGAGAGAGAAAGACAGGGAGAAAAAGAGGGAAAATTAGTGAGTGAGGATGCAGACAGAAAGAGAAGGAAAGAAGACAGGACAGGAGAGGCAAATAATATATGCCATTTAGCAGATACTGTAGAACGAAAGTGGGAGAGGGCGACAGGAGAAGAGAGAGAAAGGGGGGGGGTAGAGAAACAGGGAAAGGAGAGGGGGGGGGATGCTAAATTAGCCTGCCCGCCTCCAAGCGTTTTCTCTTCCTTGTTGAGGCTAAACTGAGGGCAGCAGGGAATGGGGCCCGAAATGTCAGAATCTCCGTGGCAACCAATCCCTCTGCTTCCCCGCCTGCACACACACTCACACACATACTCGCATGCAGAACCTTGTCGAGTTTGTTATTTGCATCCTGGGCCAGATTGGATCTGAGACGGCCCTCGAAAAGGAACAGCAGGGCCTCTGAACGAGTCAGTTCCATTTTTTTCACATGCTCAAAAACTAGCGTTACTTTTCTCTTCTCCCCCTCCCTCTCTCTGCCTCTGTCTGTCTTTCTCTCTGTATCTATCTCTTGTTGTGGCTTACACTACGTGGCACACATTTACTAACATATCCTTGTGCCATTTTCTGTGTGTGGCCTTTCTGTGTCAGAGGGCTCACTGGAGAGCAGGCTGCCTGGGAGGTTTGATGTCCAAAAAGTGGATCAAGTTTGCCAAAAAGCACCTGGATGATCATAAAGACTCCTGGAAGAATGTTCTGTGGACAGATGAGTCGAAAGTGTAACTTTTTTTGGACAACATGGGTTACATTATGTCTGGCGAAAACCAAAACACAGCATTCCACAGTAAGAACCTCATACCAACGGTCAAGCATGGTGGTGGCAGTGTGATGGTTTTGGGGATGCTTTGCTACCTCAGGACCTGGACGACTTGCCTAAATGGAAGGAACCAGGAATTCTGCTCTGCATCAGAAAATTCTCCAGGAGAATGTCAGGCCATCTGTCTGTGAGCTGAAGCTGAAGTGTAGCTGGGTCTTGCAGCAAGACAATGATCCTAAACACACAATCAAGTCTACAAGAAAATGGCTAAAACGCAACAAATTTGAAGGTTTTCAATGGCCTAGTTTATGTCTAGACCTAATCTCAATTCAGATGTTGTGGCATGAATTGAAACAAGCAGCTCTGCACAGAATAGTGCTGCACATTCCTCCACAGCGACGTGAGAGACTGATCAACAACTACAGGAAGTATTTGGTTGGAGTCATTGCAGCTAAATGTTGCACAACCAGTTATTGAGTGTAAGGGGGCAATTTCTTTTCCGCACAGAGGCACTGGGTGTTGCATAACTATCACGTTTTAAGGTATGATCCAGGTGCAGAAAGTGTTGAAGAAACAAATGTTTATTCTATAAACAGGGGCAGGCAAATGACAGGTGAAGGCAGGCAGGCAGGGGTCAGTAATCCAGAGAGGGTGCAAGGCACCGGAGCAGCAGGCGGGTCAGCGTAAGGTCAGGTAGAGGTCGGTAATCCAGAGTAGGGGAAAAGATACAGGACTGCAGGCAGGCTCAGGGTCAGGCTCAGGGTCAGGGCAGGAAAGGTCAAAACCTGGAAACTAGAAAACAGGGACTATAGCAAAGACAGGAGTAAAGGAAAACTCTGGTAGGTTTGAATGAACAAAACAAACTGGCACAGACAGACAGAAAATACGTACCCAGAGGCTAATGGTGAAGATGGGCAACACCTGGGCTTTTGTTGCACTTTATGGCCCTGTTGGTAAAAGGGGGCAATGGTGTATGTGTGTGTGTGTGTGTGTGTGTGTGTGTGTGTGTGTGTGTGTGTGTGTGTGTGTGTGTGTGTGTGTGTGTGTGTGTGTGTGTGTGTGTGTGTGTGTGTGTGTGTGTGTGTGTGTGTGTGTGTGTGTGTGTGTGTGTGTGTGTGTGTGTGTGTGTGTGTGTGTGTGTGTGTGTGTGTGTGTGTGTGTGTGTGTGTGTGTGTGTGTGTGTGTGTGTGTATCCACTTAATTGGACTCCTGTTTGGTTGTCTTTCACTCAGTGTCCATCCCCTCTCTGCATTGCCACCTCTCTCTCTCTCTCTGACTCATGGGTAATCCCTCCCTTCCAATCTGCTCTACAGAGGACACAGTGAGGGGAGATCGATCTACGGCTACAGCCTCGCATCCTCCCGGTCATCTCATATTTATTGTCTCAAACGCTCTTCACACACTAATGCTCCCGCGAGGGCCTGAGGCATGTGGTCAGTGCTACTGTGCCTAGTAGATATAGGGGATAGTGGACACACACAGGCTCATGCATGCATACACACACTTGCTCACATGTACACACACACACACACGTGCATGCACATTTGCACACACGCTCACAGGCACAGATGTTTGATTGTACATGCAGTGCAGTACATGTGCAGTCGGAAGTTTACATACACTTATGTTGGAATCATTAAAACTTGTTTTTCAACCACTCCACAAATTTCTTGTGAACAACTATAGTTTTTGGCAAGTCGGTTAGGACTTGTGCATGACACAAGTAATTTTTCCAACAATTGTTTACAGACAAAGTTAATTATAAGGGAAATAATAATAATAATAATAATCACAATTCCAGTGGGTCAGAAGTTTACACTAAGTTGACTGTGCCTTTAAACAGCTTAGAACATTCCAGAAAAAGATGTCATGGCATTAGAAGCTTCTGATAGGCAAATTGACATAATTTGAGTCAATTGGAGGTGTACCTTTGTATGTATTTCAAGGCCTACCTTCAAACTCAGTGCCTCTTTGCTTGACATCATGGGAAAATCAAAACAAATCAGCCAAGGCCTCAGGAAGAAATATAGACCTGGTCTGGTTCATCCTTGGCAGCAATTTCAAAACATTTTACAAAAGGTACCACGTTCATCTATACAAACAATAGTACGCAAGTATAAACACCATGGTACCACGCAGCCGTCATACTGCTCAGGAAGGAGACGCTTTCTGTCTCCTGGAGATGAACATACTTTGGTGCAAAAAGTGCAAATCAATCCCAGAACAACAGCAAAGGACCTTGTGAAGATGCTGGATGAAACCTCACAGAGCTTGAGAGGATCTACAGAGAAGAATATGAGTAACTCCCCAAATACAGGTGTGCCAAGCTTGTTGCGTCATACCGAAGTAGACAGAGGAGCTCTGTCAGATTGACCATCGGGTTCTTGGTCACTTCCCTGACCAAGGCCCTTCTCCCCCGATTGCTGATTGTCTTGGTGGTTCCAAAATTCTTATATAAGAATGATGGAGGCCACTGTGTTCTTGGGGACCTTCAATGCTGCAGAAATGTGTTGGTACCCTTCCCCAGATCTGTGCCTCGACACAATCCTGTCCAAGGACCGCCCTCAAATGCATGTCTCATCCGAGGCTGGTGTGGTCTGACCAACACATCACTGGGGGCACACATCTACAGCACCTAGTTTCACAGCAAGGCCAAGAAGATCATCAAGGACCTCAGCCACCCAAGCCATGGCCTGTTCAACCCCACTGCCGTCCAGAAGGAGAGGTCAGTATAGGTCAGTAAGGGTTCCAAAGCCATGGCCTGTTCAACCCCACTGCCGTCCAGAAGGAGAGGTAAGTATAGGTCAGTAAGGGTTCCAAAGCCATGGCCTGTTCAACCCCGCTGTCGTCCAGAAGGAGAGGTCAGTATAGGTCAGTAAGGGTTCCAAAGCCATGGCCTGTTCAACCCCGCTGTCGTCCAGAAGGAGAGGTCAGTATAGGTCAGTAAGGGTTCCAAAGCCATGGCCTGTTCAACCCCGCTGTCGTCCAGAAGGAGAGGTCAGTATAGGTCAGTAAGGGTTCCAAAGCCATGGCCTGTTCAACCCCGCTGTCGTCCAGAAGGAGAGGTCAGTATAGGTCAGTAAGGGTTCCAAAGCCATGGCCTGTTCAACCCCGCTGTCGTCCAGAAGGAGAGGTCAGTATAGGTCAGTAAGGGTTCCAAAGCCATGGCCTGTTCAACCCCGCTGTCGTCCAGAAGGAGAGGTCAGTATAGGTGCATCAAGGCCGCAGTCTTAGAAAGAAGGGTTCTTTGGCTGTCTCCATGGGAGAACCCTTTTTAGTTCCAGGCTGGAACCCTCTGTGGAAAGGGTTCTACATTGAAGAACATTCTACCCATTGAATCACTTTTTTTGTTCCAGTTAGAACCCTTTTGGTTCCAGGCAGAACCCTTTTGGGTTCAATGTAGAACCCTTTCCACAGAGGGAACCCTTTTTTCTAAGACTGCAGCCTTGATGCACCTATACAGCTACCACCCGGTTACTCAACCCTGCACCTTAGAGGCTGCTGCCCTATGTACGTAGACATGCAGCACTGGTCACTTAAATATGTAATATGTTTACATACTGTTTTACCCACTTCATATGTTTATACTATATTCTAGTCAAGGCCATCATATTTAATTATTGCTGTACATATACTATTCTATCCTATGTATTCTACAGATATACTATATATTCTATCCACATACATACTGTCCATAATGTCTATATATACCATCACGTATACAGACACATTTATAATCCGGACTCTGACATTGCTTGCTCTAATATTGCCACTTTTTTTAGATTTGTGTGTATTGTTAGATATTACTGCATTGTTGGAGCTAGGATCGCAAGCATTTGTCTACACCTGCAATAACATCTGCTAAATATGTGTATGCGACCAATCAAATTTGATTCAATTTGATTTTGACACACACACACACACACACACACACACACACACACACACACACACACACACACACACACACACACAGACACACAGACACACAGGAAGCAGGAAGGACCCGCTGGGCTGTTTTTGAACTTTAATTATCCACATCTCAGCGGCCGCCTCAACCTCAGAGCATCGATTCCTCTCCTCTCCCTTAGGGCCAGGCCAGGCAGAAGACACACACACACACACACACCTGTGGGGGGTTCACCGCTCTGCTCTTTCTCCCCAAAAGTCAGACAGATCCTTTCCACATGGATTGGCTTTACACACGATTGACTAAAAACTGAATGGACTGTCAAAACAATCCTTCCAGCTTCCTGGAAGGAATGAGAGTGAGGGTAGGCAATATGTGACCTATCACCTGGATTTGGTCCTAGGTAGCAATGTTTTTAATTGTTTGTTTTATTTATACATTGGATAAAAGTAGAGATTCTAGAAAAGCTAGAAAACTGTATATCATATAACTGCAGTTGAGGAACAATGGGAAAGTAATTCTGCTTTGAAGGTTGATAAGATTTTAACACCAATTTTGAGAAAATGGCCCTTGAATATTTCTGTAAACCTACTGGAGAGCTCCTCTTTGTCTACCCCCATTCAACATCGTTCACACCCTTTTAAACTTCTTCGTGCTAAAATCCCATTAATGGGATCGAGCCAGTGAAAGTGCAGGGCGCCAAATTTAAAACAACAGAAATCTCATTATTAAAATTCCTCAAACATACAGTGGGGAGAACAAGTATTTGATACAATGTCGATTTTGCAGGTGTTCCTACTTACAAAGCATGTAGAGGTCTGTAATTTTTTATCATAGGTACACCTCAACTGTGAGAGATGGAATCTAAAACAAAAATCCAGAAAATCACATTGTATGATTTTTAAGTAATTAATTAGCATTTTATTGCATGACATA
Organism: Oncorhynchus keta; assembly: GCF_023373465.1. Taxonomy (NCBI): domain Eukaryota; kingdom Metazoa; phylum Chordata; class Actinopteri; order Salmoniformes; family Salmonidae; genus Oncorhynchus; species Oncorhynchus keta. Next base: position 8,469,374 of record NC_068449.1, on the reverse strand, counting down.
AGTATTTGATACATCAGAAAAGCAGAACGTAATATTTGGTACAGAAACCTTTGTTTGCAATTACAGAGATCATACGTTTCCTGTAGTTCTGGACCAGGTTTGCACACACTGCAGCAGGGACTTTGGCCCACTCCTTCATACAGATCTTCTCCAGATCATTCAGGTTTCGGGGCTGTCGCTGGGCAATACGGACTTTCAGCTCCCTCCAAAGATTTTCTAATGGGTTCAGGTCTGGAGACTGGCTAGGCCACTCCAGGACCTTGAGATGCTTCTTACGGAGCCACTCCTTAGTTGCCCTGGCTGTGTGTTTCGGGTCGTTGTAATGCTGGAAGACCCAGCCACGACCCATCTTCAATGCTCTTACTGAGGGAAGGAGGTTGTTGGCCAAGATCTCGCGATATATGGCCCCATCCATCCTCCCCTCAATACGGTGCAGTTGTCCTGTCCCCTTTGCAGAAAAGCATCCCCAAAGAATGATGTTTCCACCTCCACGCTTCACGCTTCATGGTTGGGATGGTGTTCTTAGGGTTGTACTCATTCTTCTTCTTCCTCCAAACACGGCGAGTAGAGTTTAGACCAAAAAGCCCTATTTAGTCTCATCAGACCACATGACCTTCTCCCATTCCTCCTCTGGATCATCCAGATGGTCATTGGCAAACTTCAGACGGGCCTGGACATGCGCTGGCTTGAGCAGGGGGACCTTGCTTGCGCTGCAGGATTTTTATCCATGACGGTGTAGTGTGTTACTAATGGTTTTCTTTCAGACTGTGGTCCCAGCTCTCTTCAGGTCATTGACCAGGTCCTGCCTTGTAGTTCTGGGCTGATCCCTCACCTTCCTCATGATCATTGATGCCCCACGTGGTGAGATCTTTCATGGAGCCCCAGACCGAACTTCTTCCATTTTCTAATAATTGCGCCAACAGTTGTTGCCTTCTCACCAAGCTGCTTGCCTATTGTCCTGTAGCCCATCCCAGCATTGTGCAGGTCTACAATTTTATCCCTGATGTCCTTACACAGCTCTCTGGTCTTGGCCATTGTAGAGAGGTTGGAGTCTGTTTGATTGAGTGTGTGGACAGGTGTCTTTCATACAGGTAATGAGTTCAAACAGGTGCAGTTAATACAGGTAATGAGTGGAGGCCAGGAGGGATTCTTAAAGAAAAACTAACAGTTCTGTGAGAGCCGGAATTCTTACTGGTTGGTAGGTGATCAAATATTTCTGTCATGCAATAAAATGCAAATGAATTATTTAAAAATCATACAATGTTATTTTCTGGAATTTTGTTTTAAATTGCGTCTCTCACAGTTGAAGTGTACCTATGATAAAAAATACAGACCTCTACATGCTTTGTAAGCAGGAAAACCTGCAAAACCGGCAATGTATCAAATACTTGTTCCTTCCACTGTAAATGTATCTTATACCATTTTAAATGTAATCTTGTTGTTAATCCCACCACATTGTCCAATTTCAAATAAGCTTTACAGTGAATGCACCACAAACAATTATGTTAGGTCAGAGCCAAGTCACAAAAACACACACAGCCATTTTTCCAGCCAAAGAGTGGAGTCACAAAAAGCAGAAATAGAGATAGAATGAATCACTAACCTTTGATGATCTTCATCAGATGACCCTCTTAGGACTTCATGTTACACAATACATGTATGTTTTGTTTGGTAAAGTTCATATTTATATAAAAAAATCTCAGTATACATTGGGAGCATTATGTTCAGTAGTTCCAAAAACATCTGGTCAATTTGCAGAGAGCCACATCAATTTACAGAAATACTCATGAATGATGAAAATACAAGTGTTATACATGGTATTAAAGATACACTTCTCACAAACAAATATATAGCTAGCTAGCTAGGGAAACAATGATCCTAGCTAGGTAAACAATGCTTAAGATCACACGCGTCATGTAATGTTAGCTATCGAGCCAGTCAGCTAACGTTAGCTAGTTAAACAACAATGAACAAAGTGTCAATAATGCCACAGTGCTGGGAGCTGATGTTAGCTAGCTAACTTTAGGCTCTAACTAGAAAGCAAACGGCTCTGGGAAACAAATAATAACGACAGCTAGGGAGCCAGCCAGCTAACGTTGACTAGCTAGCCAACAGTACACTTTAGCTAAAGACATATAGTTAGCTAGCCAGCTAATGTTGACTAGCTAGCCAACAGTACACTTTAGCTAAAGACATATAGTTAGCTAGCCAGCTAACGTTGACTAGCTAACAGTACACTTTAGCTTGAAATGAAACCACTTCCTGTCAAAATTAGAAATGTGTAATATCTGAAAATGTAGGTAGCTAACACTAGACTATTTTACCTGTATACCCTGTCAGGAATTCCATTTCACGGTTGCCCTTAGTTTGAAGATGTAATCCGGAGACTGTTGTTTTCTCCATCTCTTTAGCTATCATACTCTAATTCCACTGATTTCAAAACGTAATCCTCCAGAAAGTGGAGAGCAACACTTATACAGCTCCACTACACATTACATTTTTTTTTAAAGCCTGGTTCGTCAGGATTACCAACACAAACTGACAAGCTCAAAATAGACATAAGCCTTCAATATGGCAGACGAATTCCAACTCCTCTCTCGGCATGTCCAACCCATTCATTATCTCAGCCAATCATGGCTCGTGGGAAGGTTGCTAACTGTTTCTGTGGCTTAACCAACAAGGCTCGTAATTTTATTTGTATTTACAGATGGCATACAAGTTTGTTATTAAGGCACATGAAAGTTCAAATGTTCGAGAAAGCATTTCTGCCTCAAAATTTTTTTTTTTTGGGGGGGGGAAACGTTTTTTTTAACATTCAACAGCTCTCCTGTGAAGTCGTGACTTGCGACATACACCTATTTTTCTGAATCGGGTCACATATGACTACACAGATCATACACGTAACACTAGCTAGCAAGCCAGCAAGCTAACGTTTGCTAGCTAACTAACAGTACGCTTTAACTTGTAATGAAAATGACTTTCTGACAAAATTAGAAACTCATCATTTCTGAAAATGTAACTTGACTCTTAACTGTATACATGGATCAACGCTTCATGGCAGACTGGAACCGTTTACCTCCGTTTTGTTTGTAGCTACATCTTGTTGGCACGCATTGTATTAAGTCACTCCGATTCACACTGACCATGGCGCGTGTAGAAAGTAGCCCATCACTTTTCCCAACTGATCTGTCGATAGCGCCTGCTAAATTCAGGGCATCAACGTTGTTGAGAAAAGTGGCAAAACTTTTGAAGTTCTCGAAGGCTAACGTTATATCTTTCACAAACGCTACAGTAGAAAGGACTATCATACATACTGAGCAGGTCACGTTATAGACAGACACATGCACATGGCAGACCAATCCAACCTTCTGGCATGTTCAGGCCACCCATTATCTCAGCCAACCATGGCTAGCAGGATGGTTCCTGTCTTTTTCTGTGGCTAACCAACGATGCTAGTAATTTAACAGTTTCGTTTTTATTTACAGATGGACTACAAGTTTGTTATAATGGCACATGAAAGTTCACATGTTCCAGAAAGCACATGAAAGTTCACATGTTCCAGAAAGCACATGAAAGTTCACATGTTCCAGAAAGCACATGAAAGTTCACATGTTCCAGAAAGCACATGAAAGTTCACATGTTCCAGAAAGCACATGAAAGTTCACATGTTCCAGAAAGCACATGAAAGTCCACATGTTCCAGAAGGCACATGAAAGTCCACATGTTCCAGAAGGCACATGAAAGTTCACATGTTCCAGAAGACACATGAAAGTCCACATGTTCCAGAAGGCACATGAAAGTTCACATGTTCCAGAAGACACATGAAAGTTCTCATGTTCCAGAAGACACATGAAAGTTCTCATGTTCCAGAAGGCACATGAAAGTTCTCATGTTCCAGAAGACACATGAAAGTTCTCATGTTCCAGAAGGCACATGAAAGTTCTCATGTTCCAGAAGGCACATGAAAGTCCACATGTTCCAGAAGGCACATGAAAGTCCAAAGATACGAGGAAAGCCAGTGAACAAACAACAGTCTAGCGTTTCCTCCTCGGATATCTCTCCACATTTGAACTTTTCAAGGGGGCCAGTCAAAAGCTATCGGACACTCTTTAAATGTCAGTGGCTCAGAGCGCCAAAAGTCTACAGTCTTCCTCCTGCCACTCAAACCCTCCCTGACTCTTTGTTGTTTCTATCTTTCCCCTCCCATTCGCTCTATCTTTTCCCTCTCCCTCCTTTTGTATTTGTATTTTGTGTTGCCTTGGCCCTGTGCCATAGCCTGCAGGGTAATAGCGAAAGGGAGAGCCTATTATAGAGCTTGGCTGGGCCAAGCACCACTAAGGCATTGCCTACCTCTCCCCTGATTGCCCTTGGTATATCCAATCCGAGCACAATAACACTTACCCTCCCCTGGCCATATTACTTAGCTTGATAAGCCATTAATACTGCTTGCGCTAACTAGCATCACCTTTTAATTGATTATTTTTGGGCCGCACAGGTACACACAGGTACACTCAGGTACACTCAGGTACACACAGGTACACACGCCCTACCTACACTCTTAGAAAAAAGAACAAAAATATACTCGTAGAAAGGAAAAGTGCTTTCTAGAACCTGAAAGGGTTCTTCGGCTGTCTTCATAGGAGAACCCTTATGTCCCCATAGGGGTTCTCTGAAGGAAAAGTGCTTTCTAGAACCTGAAAGGGTTCTTCGGCTGTCTTCATAGGAGAACCCTTATGTCCCCATAGGGGTTCTCTGTCCCCCTGAGGGTTCTCCTATGAGGACAGGCGAAGAACCCTTTTAGGTTCTAGATAGCACAAGAGTGTAATTAGTTATTTTTTTCCCTCTTTCCTCGCGACAGTCTTTCCATTCCCAAAGGAATGATCTTCAAGGGAGGAATTATTTATTTTGCTTGACATGATGAAATGAATTCAAAAGGCAAATGGGATATGAAAGCAAGAATAAAATGCAGCTAATCTGAAGAATGTTTTTTTTGTTGGCTTTTTTTTGAGAGAGAGAGACGGACAGACAGACATGAATGCAGGCAGCCCTGATAGACATAAACGGCAGAGAGAAGGAGAGTGGCAGCTGTTATGGAGCTGTAGAGAGAGGAGTGAGAGTATTAAAAAAAAAAACTGCCCAGAGGTGAGGTCATAAAATGGCCGCTTTATTGAACAGGGCACAACAGGCCACTTCTCACAGCAGGCCCTTCCCTCCAATAAGACTCTGCCTCTATCGCCTTTTCTTGTTTCCTGCCTTGTTTTCCAGTCCACACATAGGAATGTTGAGAAATGGACTCTGTCACTCACCACCCCTCCAACACATTCCTAAGTCTCCTCCCCACTCCTCCTCTCCTACTCCCTCCTTCGCTTGTTGAACAAATTGATTTGGCTGTTGATTATTCACAGGGCATATTTCACACACTTCATCCACCCCTTCCTCCCCCTGTTCTCTCTGTCCTCAGTCCACCCTTATCTACTATGATCAAGGGGCATATTTTAGCTCATTGACTTCCCCAGCTCCGCCTTGCGGAGTGGAATGTGATTATGGCAGGCACCACTGTCTCACACAGATCCTATACAATTTGACTGAAAGGTGAGGAATGGGTAGGAGGGAGGGAGGGAGGGAGGCGGAAAGAGAGAATATAGACAAGAGGAGAGACAGAGAAAGATGTAATGTTTTGCTAATTATCTAGTTCACTTGCTTTGGCAATGTTAACATATGTTTCACATGCCAGTAAAGCCCTTAAATTGAAATTGAAATTGAATTGACAGATGGAGAAACAAGGGGAGAGAAATTAAAGCAATAGTGGGAGAGATGGAGAGAGAAAGCATGAATTAATGAGTAGTCTGCGCCCTGTGAGTGTGTAGGGCCCTGTGAGTGTGTAGGGCCCTGTGAGTGTGTAGGGCCCTGTGAGTGTGTAGGGCCCTGTGAGTGTGAGTGTGTAGGGCCCTGTGAGTGTGTAGGGCCCTGTGAGTGTGTAGGGCCCTGTGAGTGTGTAGGGCCCTGTGAGTGTGTAGGGCCATGAGTGTGTAGGGCTCTGTGAGTCCCTGTGAAGGCCTGTGAGTGTGTAGGGTCCTGTGAGTGTGTAAGGCCCTGTGAGTGATGGCTCCTTCTGCATCGCCTGGACCTCTGACAGACACCTGTCAGAAAATATTGATGTGGAAGGCAATGTTTATCACAGGGACTTTAATTCTGCCAGGCTGGATTGAGACCAGAACAGGAGTGGGACAAATTGTTTTAATGAACACTATTATAGAATGCATCCCTTGTCACACACAAATGAGAACACAGACGTGCACTCGCACGTGCACACACACACACAGGCATGTATACATATGCACTTCCGCACGCTTTCTCCACAACACAGAACCACGCCAACTAAAGTCAAGGGGGAGTTAGCCTGGCTAGTGAGAGTGTGTTGTGTTCATTACGCCTTAGCATGTAAATCACACCCAGTACAACAGGCTGTAGTGTAGCACTGTAGCTTCCATCAAGCCCTAAGGGTGTGGAAGCAGGAGAGCTAGCTCTGTGCGCTAATCAGGTTAGCACTGCAGCAGTGGAATCACTGTCATATCATTTTCACGGAGCATCAGTGCTAACATTGCAACTTCCAGGCTCTAATTGCTGCTCCCAGGTTTCCCCCCACTCTCTTGTCCTCCATCAGGGCTACTTGTTGATTGGGTTTGGGTGGAACCGGAGCTCACCCGTGTTTAAAGTCACAAACACACACACACACACTCAGACACACACACACACACACTCTCTCTCTCTTTTTCTCTCTCTTTCTCTCCCTCTTTCCCACACATACATACACACATAGGCTACATACTCAGACATACACACACACTCTCTCTCTCTTTCTCTCTTTCTTTCTCTCTTTCTCTCCCACACATACATACACACATAGGCTACATACTCAGACATACACACACACTCTCTCGCTCTTTTCTCTCTCTATTTCTTTCTCTCTCTCTCTCTCCCACACATACATACACACACTCTCTCATTGCCAGTGAGCAGATTGAATGTGCTGCAGGTTAAAGTAGAACTGAATAGAGAGAGAGAGAGGTGTGGTGAGTTAGTCAGTCTGTCGGCCCTCAGGGCAATACAGAGGTACTTCTTCCACCAGTAAGACCGCCACTGATCTCATTCCTCCACAGATGGAGTCCCTAACGCACAAGGATGAAGAGCCAAATTCACCCTCTGTCTCATCTGATGAGAACATCTGGGGGAATCAGGGTTCTTTTATCTCTCTCTCTCTCTCTCTCTCTCTCTCTCTCTCTCTCTCTCTCTCTCTCTCTCTCTCTCTCTCTCTCTCTCTCTCTCTCTCTCTCTCTCTCTCTCTCTCTCTCTCTCTCTCTGAAATATTCAATTTAATTTCAAAATAGATAATAGACAAAAGTTAAATAAACAATAAATAATGAACAGTTCCTCTCTCTCTCTCTCCCTCCGTCTCACTCGCTCCATCTTTCTCTCTCTGTGTATCTCTTGTCTTAATCCCCATCCCCTCCTCCCTTCCATCCCTCTGTCCAGTCAGTGACCACACAGTATTACCCCTCTCCTTTTCCTTTGATAAATCACATCCAACAGGTGCTGTAAATTGTGTCCTCTGGCGATGGTCTCAGCATTGCATCTTCAACACCTCCCCCCATCCCCTCCAGCTCTTAACCCATTTTGTCAGCCAAGCAAAACCGGCCCTGTCTCCAGCTCCATCACTCATCTTCATTCCCCCCATCCCCAGCCCACCGCGGGTACAGACAAATAGAATCACGGCTTATAATACACAGCACGAGCTAAACATATCAAAATAAATGGCTCAGGTTGGGCTAATGGCTGATAGCCTCAATGTATATGGTCCCTCCGGGGAGGGGAGAGGAGAGCAGAGGAGAGAGAGAGAGAGGGGGGAGCGGAGTAGAGAAAAAGGGGTGGGGAGTAGAGAGAGAGGGGAGCGGAGTAGAGAGAGAGGGGGTGGGGAGTAGAGAGAGAGGGGAGGGGAGTTGAGAGAGAGGGGAGCGGAGTAGAGATAAAGGGGTGGGGAGTAGAGAGAGGGGGATGGGGAGTAGAGAGAGAGGGGAGGGAGTAGAGATAAAGGGGTAGGGGAGAGTGGATGGGAGTAGAGAGGGAAGGGGGGAGTAGAGAGAGATGGGATGGGAGTAGAGAGAGGGGGGGAGTGGGGGGTAGAGAGAGAGGGGGTGGGGAGTAGAGAGAGAGGGGTGGGGAGTAGAGAGAGGGGGTGGGGAGTAGAGACAGAGGGGTGGGGAGTAGAGAGAGGGGTGGGGAGTAGAGAGAGAGGGGATGGAGTAGAGATAGAAGGGAGGGGAGTAGAGAGAGAGGGGATGGGGGTGGGAGTAGAGTAGAGATAAAGGGGTGGGGAGTAGAGAGAGAGGGGATGGGGAGTAGAGAGAGAGGGGTGGGGAGTAGAGAGAGAGGGGAGGGAGGGGAGAGAGAGAGAGGAGGGGAGTAGAGAGAGAAGGGGGGGAGTAGAGAGAGAGGGAGGGAGTAGAGAGAGAGGGAGGGGAGTAGAGAGAGGGGGGAGCGGAGTAGAGATAAAGGGGTGGGGAGTAGAGAGAGAGGGGTGGGGAGTAGAGAGAGAGGTGGGGAGTAGACATAAAGGGGTGGGGAGTAGAGACAGAGGGAGGGGAGTAGAGAGAGAGGGGTGGGAGTAGAGATAGAAGGGGTGGGAGAGAGAGAGAGGGGAGGGGAGAGATAGAAGGGAGGGGAGTAGAGATAAAGGGGATGGGGAGTAGAGAGAGGGGGAGGGGAGTAGAGAGAGAGGAAGGGAGTAGAGATAAAGGGGTGGGGAGTAGAGAGAGAGGAGGGGAGTAGAGAGGGGGAGGGAGAGAGAGGGGGGGAGTAGAGAGAGGGGAGGGAGTAGAGATAAAGGGGTGGGAGTAGAGAGAGAGGGGAGGGAGTAGAGATAAAGGGGTGGGAGTAGAGAGAGAGGGGAGGGGAGTAGAGATAAAGGGGTGGGAGAGAGATGGATGGGAGTAGAGAGAGAAGGGGGGAGTAGAGAGAGAGGGATGGGAGTAGAGAGAGAGGGGAGCGGAGTAGAGATAAAGGGGTGGGGAGAGAGATGGGAGGAGAGTGGGGAGTAGAGAGAGAGGGGATGGGAGTAGAGAGAGGGGAGCGGAGTAGAGATAAAGGGGTGGGGAGTAGAGAGAGAGGGTGGGGAGGGTGGGAGTAGAGAGGGGGGGTGGGGAGGGAGGGGGAGTAGAGAGAGAGGGTAGGGGGAGTAGAGAGAGGGGATGGGAGTAGAGAGAGAAGGGAGGGGAGTAGAGAGAGAGGGGATGGGGGTAGAGAGAGGGGAGCGGAGTAGAGATAAAGGGGTGGGGAGTAGAGAGAGGGGTGGGGAGTAGAGAGAGGGTGGGGAGTAGAGAGAGAGGGGTGGGGAGTAGAGAGAGAGGGAGGGAGGGGAGTAGAGAGAGAGGGGAGCGGAGTAGACATAAAGGGGTGGGGAGTAGAGAGAGGGGAGGGGAGTAGAGATAGAAGGGAGGGGAGTAGAGAGAGAGGGGATGGGAGTAGAGAGAGAAGGGAGGGGAATAGAGAGAGAGGGGATGGGAGTAGAGAGAGAGGGGAGCGGAGTAGAGATAAAGGGGTGGGGAGTAGAGAGAGAGGGTGGGGAGTAGAGAGAGAGGGGGGGGGAGTAGAGAGAGAGGGGAGGGGAGTAGAGAGAGAGGGAGGGGAGAAGAGAGAGAGGGGAGGGGGTAGAGAGAGAGGGGAGGGGAGTAGAGATATAGGGGAGGGGAGTAGAGAGAGAAGGGAGGGGGTAGAGAGAGGGGAGGGGAGTAGAGAGAGAAGGGAGGGGGTAGAGAGAGAGGGGAGGGAGTAGAAAAGAGGGGAGGGAGTAGAGAGAGAAGGGAGGGGGTAGAGAGAGGGGAAGGGGAGTAGAAAGAGAGGGGTGGGGAGTAGAGAGAGGGGGTGGGGAGTAGAGATAAAGGGGTGGGGAGTAGAGAGAGAGGGGAGCGGAGTAGAGAGAGGGGTGGGGAGTAGAGAGAGAGGGGTGGGGAGTAGAGAGAGAGGGGAGGGGAGTAGAGAGAGAGGGTGGGGAGTAGAGAGAGAAGGGAGGGGAGTAGAGAGAGAGGGATGGGAGTAGAGAGAGAGGGGGGGGAGTAGAGATAAAGGGAGTAGGGAGAGGGAGAGTAGACATAAAGGGTGGGGAGTAGAGAGAGAGGGGAGGGAGTAGAGAGAGGGGGTGGGGAGTAGAGAGAGAGGGGAGGGGAGTAGAGAGAGGGAAGCGGAGTAGACATAAAGGGGTGGGGAGTAGAGAGAGAGGGGAGGGGAGTAGAGAGAGAAGGGAGGGGAGTAGAGAGAGAAGGGAGGGAATAGAGAGAGAGTGATGGGAGTAGAGAGAGAGGGAGCGGAGTAGAGATAAAGGGGTGGGGAGTAGAGGATAAAGGGGTGGGGAGTAGAGAGGAGGGAGGGGTAGAGAGAGGGGGATGGGAGTAGAGAGAGAGGGGTGGGGAGTAGAGAGAGAGGGGTGGGGAGTAGAGAGAGGGGAGGGAGTAGAGAGAGAGGGAGGGAGTAGAGAGAGGAGGGGTAGAGAGAGAGGGAGGGGAGTACAGAGAGAGATGGGAGAGAGAGGAGGACAGAGAGGGGAGGGGAGTAGAGAGAGAGGGGAGGGGAGAGAGAGAGGGGAGGGGAGTAAGAGAGAGGGATGGGAGTAGAGAGAGGGGTGGGGAGTAGAGAGAGGGTGGGGAGTAGAGAGAGAGGGGAGGTGAGTAGAGAGAGAGGGGAGGGGAGTAGAGAGAGAAGGGAGGGGGTAGAGAGAGAGGGGAGGGGAGTACAGAGAGAGAGATGGGAGAGAGAGGAGGACAGAGAGAGGAGGGGAGTAGAGAGAGAGGGGAGGGGAGTAGAGAGGGGGGGAGGGGAGTAGAGAGAGAGGGGGGGAGTAAGAGAGAGAGGGGAGAGGAGTAGAGAGAGGGAGGGAGTAGAGAGAGGGGAGGGGAGAGAGAGGGATGGGAGAGAGCGGAGGACAGAGAGAGGGGAGGGGAGGGGAGAAGATAATGAGGGGAAGGGAGGAGGGGTTAGAGGGGACAGTGAGTATAGAGACTGGAGGGGAGAGTAGAGTAGAGAGAGGGGATGGAATAGGAGAGAAGTGAGAGGAGAGGGGAGAGAAAGGGGAAAGGAGAGTAGAGAAAGGAGGGACAGAGACGTGCTTGGACAGATCCCAAGGACGCCATGTGCAGAGAGGGCCACTAATGAGGAAAGCATAGGCAACGCTGACAGCCACCAGCCACATCCTCAGCACCCACACCAAGCAGTGTGTGTGTGCAGGGAGCTATCTTTACTGATGTGACTCATTGTCCCTGTTGCTCCTCTCGTTTACCTCACTTTCTTCCCTCTAGTTTTAGTGTTGTTTTTTTAGAGTCGTCTGTGGTTGTTTTCCTTTGATCAAAGCCACCGCTATGCTGTATTTGACTTTAAATAGTGTTATTAGCTGCCCCCGCCCCCCCACGCACACACACCATCAGTATTATGCCTACCGTCCCTGGTGGATAAGGGCATCTACTGGGGGCGGCAGGGTAGCCTAGTGGTTAGAGCGTTGGACTAGTAACTGGAAGGTTGCAAGTTCAAACCCCCGAGCTGACAAGATACAAATCTGTCGTTCTGCCCCTGAACAGGCAGTTAACCCACTGTTCCTAGGCCGTCATTGAAAATAAGAATCTGTTCTTAACTGACTTGCCTGGTTAAATAAAGGTAAAATAAAAATAAATAAAAAATAAATAAATAAACTTTGAATAATTAAATATTAAATTAACAACTAAAAAAATAACTAGACATGTGAATGGCACACAGACACAGGCGTGCAGGCTGGGCAGGAGGGAGTCTACTGTTTGTTTTCTACACACCGTTTGGTGTGTTCGCTCATCCTCAGCTCTCTGTGGATGAGAGAGAGGGGTAGAAAAGGGGAGGGAGAGAGAGATATTGGAAGTGGAGTAGAGAGATGAGAGAGAGGGGTAGAAAGGGGAGGAAGAGAGAAATACTGGAAGTGGAGTAGAGAGATGAGAGAGAGGGGTAGAAAAGGGGAGGGAGAGAGAAATACTGGAAGTGGAGTAGAGAGATGAGAGAGGGGTAGAAAAGGGGAGGAAGAGAGAAATACTGGAAGTGGAGTAGAGAGATGAGAGAGGGGTAGAAAAGGGGAGGGGGAGAGAGATACTGGAAGTGGAGTAGAGAGATGAGAGAGGGGTAGAAAAGGGGAGGGAGAGAGAGATACTGGAAGTGGAGTAGAGAGATGAGAGATTGGTAGAAATGGTAGGGAGAGAGAAATACTGGAAGTGGAGTAGAGAGATGAGAGAGAGGGGTAGAAAGGGGAGGAAGAGAGAGATACTGGAAGTAGAAATAGTTCCTGGCAGAGGTAAAGTGGACAGGAACCGTTAATTAGTCAAGAAAGAGCGTGTGGGTGTGTGCATGAGTGGATTTGTGTGAGAGAGATGGCAGGGGTCGTAATAGCACAGTCGTTGTCTGCTACCACCTACCTGCAGTGACATTTCGTGTAGTCATTTAATTTACACTTACCTGGCAAGAACAGACCCCTTAAAACCGCAGCCTGCGGACACAGATCTCCATGCTGTTAAGATGCAGACACACAAATCACAAGGAAAAGGAACAAAACATTGCCACTTTAATCATCAACAACATAGTGGCTGTGGCACAGAGAAAATACAATTGTCTCTTTGTGCTGCTAATCCATAATTAACGGACAACATGCTGGGCTACACACACACTATTTAACCTTTAACTAGGCAAGCCAGTTAAGAACAAATTCTTATTTAAAATGATGGCCTATGGGACTCTCAATAATGGCCGGATGTGATACAGCCTGGATTTGAACCAGGCACTGTAGTGACACCTCTAGCACTGAGATGCAGTGCCTTAGACCGCTGCGCCACTCGGGAGCCCAGTCACACAGGTAACCAGCTCCAAGGTGCCACTCTCAGCCAATGACAACGCTTGGCTCCTTAACCCAAGGGACATATTAACAAAGACTAGTCTCCCTCCTCCCTGCCTCTGGCCTTTATGTAAATACTACACTTAAACACTTGCCATTTAAAAATCTCCCGAGCTCATAAATCTGTCTGGAGAGAGTGAGCCGCTCCCTGTTAAGAGCTCCTCCGTCCTCCTAAGAGCCCTTCACTGACTAGTGGTATAAAATAATCATAACCGTCCACTTGTTGTGGCCCGTTTTATCTCCTCAAAATAGGTGTATGCTGATACAAGGTTGAGCTGACCCTAGATCTGTGCCTTCAGGTAACTTCAGAAGGATTCTGGGCACTTTGAACCTCCACCCTCCAGAGTGCTATTGCTAGGGAGTGGGCTAGCTACTGTTAGCCTAGCCACGCTGCCGGGAGCTGTTCAGAATGCGAGACACGGCACATTGGTCCAGCTGCCATTGTTAGGCCAATGTTATTTTAACAAGGGGCTGAACTTCCTGATATTGCTCTTTAAGAAAGGTTAGCGACCGATAAAAACAAATTGGTACAATTTACGGCCATGTGGCAAACAGTAATGCAGGCACTATGGATGGAGGGGTGAGCATGTGGGTAGGGCCGGGCGATATGTCCTAAAAATCTACTTATGGGCGATTCAAGATATACCGGACACGTCAAAAGTTTGGACACACCTACTCATTCAAGGGTTTTTCTTTATTTTTACTATTTTCTACAATGTAGAACTATAGTGAAGACATCAACACTATGAAATAACACACATATGGAATCATGTAGTAACCAAAAAAGTGCTAAACAAATCAAAAAATATTTATATTTCAGTTTCTTCAAGGTAGCCCCTGCCTTGATGACAGCTTTGCACACACTTGACATTCTATCAACCAGCTTCACGAGGTAGTCACCTGGAATGCATTTCAATTAACAGGTGTGCCTTGTTAAAAGTTCATTTGTGGAATTGATTTCATTCTTAATGCATTTGAGCCAATCAGTTGTGTTGTGACAAGGTAGGGTTGGTATATAGAAGATAGCCCTATTTGGTAAAAGACCAAGTCCATATTATGGCAAGAACAGATCAAATAAGCAAAGAGAAATGACAGTCCATCATTAGTTTAAGAGATGAAGGTCAGTCAATCCAGAAAATGTCAAGAACTTTGAAGGTTTCGTCAAGTGCAGTCGCAAAAACCATCAAGCGCTATGATGAAACTAGCTCTCATGAGGACCGCCACAGGAAAGGAAGATGCAGAGTTATAAGGTCATTGGAGTTGCCAGCCTCAGGAATTGCAGCCAAATAAAAGTAACAGACACATCTCAACATCAACTGTTTAGAGGAGACGTGAATCAGACCTTCATGGTCAAATTGCTGCACAGAAACCACTACTAAAGGACATCAATAAGAAGAAGAGACTTGCTTGTGCCAAGAAACACAAGCAATGGACATTAGACCAGTGGAAATATATCCTTTGGTCTGACGAGTCCAACTTTGAGATTTTTGGTTCCAACCACCGTGTCTTTGTGAGATGCAGAGTAGGTGAACGGATGATCTCTGCATGTGTGGTTCCCACCGTGAAGCATGGAGGAGGAGGTGTGATGGTGTGGGGGTGCTTGGTTGATTATTTATTTAGAATTAAAGGCACAATTAACCAGCATGGCTACCACAAAATTCTGCAGCGATAAGCCGTCCCATCTGGTTTGCACTCAGTGGGACTATGATTTGTTTTTAAACAGGTCAAAGACCCAACACACCTCCAGGCTGTGCAAGGGCTATTTGACCAAGAAGGAGAGTGATGGAATAACATGCATAATGCACATTCACGAATAATGACTAACTTCTTGTAACAGGCATTAGGCTATAGAAATGAACACAGGTCTCATCAACAATCTCCCAAGCCCACATGCTAGTGATTAGCCAGCTAATCTTTATATTTCAAGTTTAGCCAAGTTTTGGATCTATTTGCTAGCTTACAAGGTTGAACAGTTGAATTGTTATGAACACACCCTTCTGTCTGTCTCCAACTATTTGAAAATCATGTTAGCCTGTTCACTTTGTTACGATGTTGAAATCAAGTGGCCTACCTTATTTCTCAGAATGAGAACGAGTTGCCAATTCCTTATATAATTGTGTTTCTTATTGCACATTTATAAAACACAAACTAGACTGCTGGAATAACAGTCTTTGGCTAAAATGCTGCTAGCGGTATGTGGTTCCCCAGTGTCGTGCCCGATAAACTGAGCATTCACTTTGCGTAATCAATGTTATAACTACTTACGTAATCTGAGTAGTTGAGACATAAAAAGGGTATTGTTGGAAAAGTGAACTTCTCTATTACAGTAAAATAATGTCTCAATTTTAGAAAAAGCTGTTGCGCAGCAACTCACTGCCTTCCTGAAGACAAACAATGTATACGAAATGCTTCAGTCTGGTTTTAGACCCCATCATAGCACTGAGACTGCACTTGTGAAGGTGGTAAATGGCCTTTTAATGGCATCAGACCAAGGCTCTGCATCTGTCCTTGTGCTCTGTTGGGGAATAATCAGAATTGGTGGGTAACATAGATAGGATGTTTTATTTTCATGATATGCTTATGAGTTATTTCTCATAAGAATGTATTTTGTTGTACTATAGTGGTGGCCATTGGCAGTTATCTGTTCTATGTCAGGACTAAGTTGCATGGGCCGCAGAGAGGGGAGAGGTCAAGGTGTCATCATGTGTAAACATATCTTTTGGTCCACTGTGTCTGTGTGCCAGTCACTCCCTACTTTAACAATCGGGGAGAGGAGGATGGCAGTGTCTGGAATCATTCTATGCTCCCTCTAATGTTGTCCCTATCTTAACCTATAGCAATCACTCTCCTCTCCGTGAGGAGATCCTGTTTGTCCAGGATCCTGTTTGTCCAGGATTGGTTGTATTTAGAATTGGTTGTATCTAAATGACAATTTGATATATATGCCTGTTGATATGGAGGATTCGTTTATGGTTCTGGGTTTGAGTAAGGAGACAAAGATGAACGATGTATTATGTCTATGCTGTCTGACTATGTGTGTTCTTTGCTATTAAAGGATCTCAGTTGCAATGTAGAGTGGGCTCTCAGAGAATTCATTGATAGACACTGAATTGATCTGAGAGTCACAGGGTTGTGATAGAGCTCATATAATTAAAGATGGACTTTGATAACTAACTCTGACTTGTGTTGTGGTTTGCTCTCATGATTTGGTAAATAGAGGAAATTTCCACGACAGCTCCTAGACCTTAGTGTTGCTTTTGATACCATCGATCACCATTCTTTTGGAGAGGCTAGAAACCCAAATTGGTCTACATGGACAAGTTCTGGCCTGGTTTAGATCTTATCTGTCAGAAAGATATCAGTTTGTCTCTGTGAATGGTTTGTCCTCTGACAAGTCAACTGTAAATGTCGGTGTTCCTCAAGGTTCCATTTTAGGACCACTATTATTTTCACTATATATTTTACCTCTTGGGGACGTCATTCGAAAACATAATGTTAACTTTCACTGCTATGCGGATGACACACAGCTGTACATTTCAATGAAACATGGTGAAGCCCCAAAATTGCCCTCGAAGAAGCCTGTGTTTCAGACATAATGGCGTGGATGGCTGCAACCTTTCTACTTTTAAACTCGGACAAAACAGAGATGCTTGTTCTAGGTCCCAAGAAACAAAGAGATCTTCTGTTGAATCTGACAATTAATCTTGATGGTTGTACAGTCATCTCAAATAAAACTGTGAAGGACCTCGGTGTTACTCTGGACCCTGATCTCTCTTTTGACGAACATATCAAGACTGTTTCAAGGTCAGCTTTTTTCCATCTACGTAACATTAAAAACACCAGAAACTTTCTGTCCAAAAATGATGCAGAAAAATGTATTCATGCTTTTGTTACTTCTAGTTTTGACTACTGCAATTCTCTACTTTCCGGCTACACGGATAAGCACTAATTAAACTTCAGTTAGTGCTAAATACGGCTGCTAGAATCCTGACTAGAACCGAAAGATTTTATCATATTACTCCAGTGCTAGCCTCCCTACACTGGCATCCTGTTAAGGCAAGGGCTGATTTCAAGGTTTTACTGCTAACCTACAAAGCATTACATGGGCTTGCTCCTACCCATCTTTCCGATTTAGTCCTGCCGTACATACCTACACGTAGGCTACGGTCACAAGACGCAGGCCTCTTAATTGTCCCTAGAATTTCGAAACAAACAGCTAGAGGCAGTGCTTCTCCTATAGAGCTCCATTTTTATGGAATGATCTCCCTACCTATGTGAGAGACGCAGACTCGGTCTCAACCTTTAAGTCTTTACTGAAGACTCATCCCTTCTTATGATTGAGTGTAGTCTGGCCCAGGAGTGTGAAGGTGAACGCAAAGGCTCTGGTGCAACGAACCACCCTTGCTGTCTCTGCCTGGCCGGTTCCCCTCTCTCCACTGGGATTCTCTGCCTCTAATCCTATTACAGGGGCTGAGTCACTGGCTTACTGGTGCTCTTCCATGCCATCCCTAGGAGGGGTGCGCCACTTGAGTGGGTTGAGTCACTGACGTGACCTTCCTGTCTGGGTTGGTGCCCCCCTTGGGTTGTGCCGTGGCAGAGATCTTTGTGGGCTGTACTCGGCCTTGTCTCAGGATGGAAAGTCTGTGGTTGAAGATATCTCTCTAGTGGTGTGGGGGCTGTGCTTTGCCAAAGTGGGTGGGGTTATATCCTTCCTGTTTGGTCCTGTCCGTGGGTATCATCGGATGGGGCCACAGTGTCTCCTGACCCCTCCTGTCTCAGCCTCCAGTATTTATGCTGCAGTAGTTTATATGTCGGGGGGCTAGGGTCAGTCTGTTTTATCTGGAGTAATTCTCCTGTCTTATCCGGTGTCCTGTGTGTATTTAAGTATGCTCTCTCTAATTCTTTCTTTCTTTCTCTCTCGGAGGACCTGAGCCCTAGAACCATGCCTCAGGACTACCTGGCATGACTCCCTGCTGTCCCCAGTCCACCTGGCCGTGCTGCTGCTCCAGTTTCAACTGTTATGCCTGCGGCTATGGAACCCTGCAGCTATGGAACCCTGCTACCTGTCCCAGACCTGCTGTTTTCAACTCTCTAGAGACAGCAGGAGCGGTAGAGATACTCTCAATGATCGGCTATGAAAAGCCAACTGACATTTACTCCTGAGGTGCTGACTTGTTGCACCCTCGACAACTACTGTAATCATTTATGAACATTTGAACATCTTGGCCATGTTCTGTTATAATCTCCACCCGGCACAGCCAGAAGAGGACTGGCCACCCCTCATAGCCTGGTTCCTCTCTACCCACCACAGCCAGAAGAGGACTGGCCACCCCTCATAGCCTGGTTCCTCTCTAGGTTTCTTCCTAGGTTTTGGCCTAGTTTTTCCAAGACACTGTGCTTCTACACCTGCATTGCTTGCTGTCTGGAGTTTTAGGCTGGGTTTCTGTACAGCACTTTGAGATATCAGCTGATGTAAGAAGGGCTATATAAATACATTTGATTTGATTTGATTTGAATGTGTCAGTCATACAACATCACTGATTCTGTTGGAATCAAACGTCAAATGCAAATAGCGAGTTGAAACCTCTTGTCAGTGGAAGATGTGATCTCTCATCTTTGTTTGCGTGAGAGGCAGGGAGATGGGCTTGGTGTGTAAACCATAGAGGAAGTGCTGAAGCGAGAGGTTTTACCCTCGCTAGAATAATGCCAATGCTTTTCCATGGGCTGATTCTGGATGTTAGCTTGTCGCCTGCCTGCCCACCTTTGGGACAACGACTCCCATTGTTAGGGCGGAGGTGTGCATCTCGTCGTTTTTTATTATTTCAATTTGATTTAAAATGCTAGTGGACATAGTTGAAGCCAAACAAGAGTTGTATTGGGGGTGTGGTTTGATGTGGGTGTTTCTTGGGTTTGTCTTTGCCATCCAATCACAACAAACAAGGGCAGTATTGAGTAGTGAATACAGCAAGGTAAAATAAGCTTTGCTATGGAGAGATGTTTTGAAGTTGATGACTCTTCCCTCCTGACTGACTCGCAATCTCGATTGTCAGCTAATTCAGTTTTATGTGTTGGCTAAAACCTGCACTGACATTGTGTTTAGCTAAACTGACAGTAGCTAGCTAGCATAGCTTGGGCCTAGCTGCAGCTGGGTAGTTTAGTTCTATAACTATAATGACAGTCTATTTGTCAAAATCTGAGGATTTGATCATTGACCAGATCAAATGTGACCAACCTGATTCAAGTGTCTTCCATTACTCTGAAGCGGGCCTGGTGTCTGGCCACTGGCTCAGCCTTCTGTAACAGCTCCTGATATTGTAGGGGTTCCGATGTGCCATAACGCCTCTGAACAACAAAAACAGCGGGTCGGAAACAAATACCCAGGTAGCCTACGAATGAAATAAACATCGCTATACTTTAAGTAGACAAGTACAATCCTTCATTTATTTTTGCACAAGAAAATACACTATGAACTTATATGAGAACAAGAACATGCATATTGTGTTGGGTTAGCAGACAAAGCCCCTTAACACTAGCTAGCTAGCAAACAAACTACCTAACTTGCAAATCTGGGTTGAATTTCAATATCTTTGTCCGAGTTCAAATTAGTTTTGCCGGCTAGCTAGCTAACGTTAGCTAGCCAGTTTGAGTTGAAATCATACTGAAAGCAAGCTGGCTGCTAGCTAGCAGGCTAGTATCCAAATGCATGCCTTGTGGTTTTCAGCTTCAAGGTTTATTTGTCACATGCACAAGAACAGTGAAATGCTTAACTTGCAAGACTTGCCCGACAGTGCAGTATTCAATATCAAAATAGTATAACTAATAAATAAATAATAATTTAAAAAACACAAGAAATAAGAGAAGAAGCTATTGACACAGTCAGTGCCAGTAGCAAATGTACAATGTGAAGGGATACTGGAGTATTGAGGTAGATATGTACTGTACATGGAGGCAGGGAGTAGGAGAAAGTGACTGACTGGTAGCAAGATAAATAATAATAATAAACAGTATGGCAACAGTGTAAATTATGGGTGTGTGTGGTGGTGAGTGTGTATGTATGTGTACATGTGTTAGTGTGAGTGTAAGAGTGTCAGTGTAGGAGGGATAAATGTATATACATGTAAACAGGGCTGACTGGTAGCAGGAATATATACATACTGATGGTAATATACTATATACTATATACACTAGCGTTCAAAAGTTTGGGGTCACTTCGAAATGTCCTTGTTTTTGAAAAGAAAGCTAATTTTTGGTCCATTAAAATAACATCAAATTGATCAGAAATACAGTGTTGTTTGCACTATTCTGTGTAGGGAGTAGTACACAGCGTTGTACGAGATCTTCAGTTTCTTAGGAATTTCTCATATGAAATAGCCTTCATTCCTCAGAACAAGAATAGACTGACAAGTTTCAGAAGAAAGTTCTTTGTTTCTGGCCATTTTGAGCCTGTAATCAAACCCACAAATGCTGATGCTACAGATACTCAACCAGTCCAAAGAAGTCCATTGCTTCTTTAATGACAACAACAGTTTTCATCTGTGCTAAGATAAATGCAAAAGGGTTTTCTAATGATCAATTAGCCTTTTAAAATTATTGGATTAGCTAACACAATGTGCCATTGGAACACAGGAGTGATGGTTGCTGATAATGGGCCTCTGTACACCTATGTAGATATTCCATAAAGAATCAGCTGTTTCCAGCTACAATAGTCATTTACAACTTTAACTATGTCTACACTGTATTTCCGATCCATTTCATGTTATTTTAATGGACCAAAAATGTGATTCTTTCAAAAACAAGGACATTTTCTAAAGTCACCCCAAACTTTTCAACGGTAATGTACATGTTAACAGGAGTAATAGTGACCAGTAGGAGAATCAATATATAGATACTTATGGAAATCAATAAATCTAATCAATAATAATTGTAGCTGCAGCATAGGTGTAAGGGTTGTGTGCATGTGGGTGTAAGTGTGTGTCGTCAGTAATGAGTGTGTGAGTGAAGGTGTGTTAGCTATTTAGTTAGCTACAGTAACGTGGTATCATAGCTAGCTAGCCTGACTTGCTAGCATTATCAAATAATGTTGTATAACCAAAATTATAAACTGGGTGGTTCGAGCCCTGGATGCTGATTGGCTGACAGCCGTGGTATACCAGACCGTCTACCACAGGTATGACAAAACATTTATTTTTACTGTTGTAATTACGTTGGTAACCAGTTTTTAATATGAATAAGGCACCTCGGGGGTTTGTGATATATGGCCAATATACCACGGCTAAGGGCTGTATCCAGGCACTCGTACCTCGTACATAAGAACAGCCCTTAACCGTGGTATATTGGCCATATATCACACCAGCTATCTACTTAGCTTTCTCACTAACACCAGTCACGGAAACAAACGTGTCAGATGTAATATATTCCTGGTCATCTGACAATGTTGTTGAAATGCATTGGAAGTTTGCAGCAACTTTATGGAAGCCCATTTTTCACTGTTATTTGCCGATGCATTCGGTTTTCAGGGGATATTCTAGTATCGTCTCACAAATCTCAGTTTGGACCAGACTCACTTTATTAACAAAGTTATCCTGTTTACACTTTGTAGTCAATGTTGACACTCAAATCAATGTTTCTGACTCATATTGATGACACATAGGCTGTTTTCAAAAGGTGAAGTTGTTTTTTTAATCACAGTGATGACCAGCTAGAGATTTACAACTCTCCGCCTCCACAGGTCCAATTCAGCCAATCATATTAAAGAGATAAAAAGCCAGACCAATAAAAGTGCTTGGGGGAATGGGCTGGAATACTAATGACAGGGGGCAGGGGATGGGTAGGTGGAACTTGGAGCTTTTAGAGGGGGTTCTGCTAGAGTGATGTTATTGGCGGCATAGATGCCACCTTGTTCATCTCCGGGCACTTCATTACGCTAATGGAATGGCTGGAGCGCGTGTGCCCCTCCGTATGGATGGGAGCCGAGCACCTTTATGAAGGCTAAAGTGGTTTCATTCTGGAATTCATTAGCTGGGCACGCCGCCCCCACTTCTGTACAGCCACCACACCGCAGTGCACCAAGCCATCAGCTTGTTTAGGTGAAACAGTCTGGACTCGCTAACTCAGCACCAACCAGCCCCCATTCAACCAAATAGGCTAGGCGGTCTAAAGTAGGCAAAGCTTCTGAGGTTTAGTGTGGCAGACATAATGAAACCTTTATTTAAGCAAGTCAAGAACAAATTCTTATTTTCAATGACGGTCTACACCGGCCAAACCCGGACGACGCTGGGCCAATTGTGCGCCGCCCTTTGGGATTCTACGGCCGGTTGTGGTACAGCCTGGATTCGAACCAGGGTGTCTGTAGTGACACCTCTAGCATTGAGATGTGTCTCAGACCACTTCACCACTCGGGAGTCCCACAGTGTCGCTTACTACTCTTTGCCTCTCTAATCCTTTTTCGTTTTAAACTTGTAATTGTGCTGTAGATTGTTAATGGGTTTTTGTTATCTCAGACTAGAGTTTTGGTTAGAATGACTGGTGTTTTCAATGCAGCCATTGCATTGTCTGTCTGTCTGTCTGTCTGTCTGTCTGTCTGTCTGTCTGTCTGTCTGTCTGTCTGTCTGTCTGTCTGTCTGTCTGTCTGTCTTGCTCTCTCTTCCCCTCTCTTTCTTTGTCTCTACCTGGAGCCCACATTTTGTCTCAACATGTGTTGCTTTATGAGAGCGATTCCACTGATTCCATTCTTACTTTTATTGTCAAACTCTCTCTCTCTCTGACTGCCTTTTTCCTTTACCCCCCTCCTCAGCCCCATCTGTCCTTCCACTTGTCCCACTATTGTCAATGGTGCTTGACCTGCAAGTCTGTGAGGCTGCCATTCATGACCGCCCTACTAATGGGCACAGAGTCCTAGAAATATAGCCTCGACTCGGTTAGCTAAAAATGCCTACCTATATGTTCGGAGAGGAAAGATTCACTGGCAATAAAGTGAAGATGCTTCCTCTGCGTGGACAATTATAAATCCCTGCTCCCTAATGTATCATTCAACGGATTCCGTGCACTATAAACAAATAACAAACATTATGATTTTCTTGTACCAACTGCAACATATGCTCGCTATCCCATTAAGAAGTGTACATTTGGTTTTCCGCGAGCAAGGCGCCACGGTCTCCACATACAAGACACCTGTTCAGAGTGCAAAGGTACATTGGCCCAAGCTGTTCGCCATGCATATTAATTCCTTCACCATTAGCAGTCCCTATCAAGGTATCCGTCCAGGAGGGGTGTTCAGTGTGAATAAAGGTTGTTTTTCTTTATTATTTATGACAGCTGGTAATTTGAGGTCTTTATACCACGGCTCCCATTATGTCAGATGAATAGTGATTTCTCTTACGGAGTAGGGTTGAAACGAACACACACACAGACACACACAGACACACACACTTGTGATGCCTTTATGGTATTGTGTAGAGGGGGTGTCAATGGGTGACGCTGAGGTGAAATGTACACAGTGTAAGAACACAGTGTACAAAACATTATGAACACTCTTTCCATGACAGACTGACCAGGTGAATCCCTTATTGATGTCACTTGTTAAACGCACTTCAATCAGTGTAGATAAAGGGGAGGGGCCAGGTTAAAGAAGGATTTTAGTGCCTTTGAACGGGGTATGGTAGTAGGTGCCAGGCGCACCAGTTAGTGTCAAGAACTACAACACTGCTGGGTTTTTCACATTCAACAGTTTCCCATGTGTATCAAGAATGGCCCACCCCCCAAAGGACATCCAGCCAACTTGACATTACTGTGGAAAGCATTGTCGTCAACATGGGCCAGCATCTATGAGGAATGCTTTCGACACCTTGTAGAGTACATGCCCCAACAAATTGAGGCTGTTCTGAGGGCAAAAGTGGGGTGCAACTCAATATTAGGAAGGTCAAATCAAAGCAAATTGTATTAGTCACATGCGCCGAATACAACAGGTGTAGGTAGACCTTACAGTGAAATGCTTACTTACAAGCCCCTTACAAGGTGTTCCTAATGTTTAGTATACTCATCAAACACTGGCTAAAACTGTTGTCACCCCTGGGCACTTATAGTACATCTCTCTTTACTATAATAGCGATGACTGATGATGAATATAGTGATTGACTGTGGTGTTGTGGTGATGAACATGGGTTTACTATAGCCGCCATTGTAGAAATAAAAGCTTAGACTCCCACACGATTTTATCGTTTCAATACTTTTTTTTTTCATAGCATCACCCATCCACCACCTTATAGCAAGGCAGTGGTTTCTGGTGGAAGAATAGTTGGGCTACTGACAACGTCTGAAAGATGGTTGTAACATTCTGCCCCCCCCCCCCCTCTAGCTCTGACTCTCCTGATAGCTACTTTGAGGAAAAATGTACTTTCTATGCCTCTGATTTGTGGTTGTCCCACCTAGCTATCTTAAGATGAATGCACTAGCTGTAAGTCGTATGCTAAATGACTCAAATGTCAAATGCATTGAGTTTGGAAATGGCTTCCATTCTCACAGTCAGTAAGACACATGGCACATGGACTCGCTCATGAATCTCACACGCAAAAAAATCATCAAGTCTGCTTCTCGTTTTGCCTCTGTGCACTTCCAGTCAATGGTATCTTGGCATCTGTGGTGTTCATGGTGTTCATTGTTGTATTCTGTAGAGGAGACGACTTTTAAAACGTCAGGGCTTTTGAAATCGTATTAACATGGGTCTATAGGCCTACACTGGATCAGTCAAGTCATTTGAGTTTTGTCCTAGCAGCAGTGATATTAGTACAGGTTTACCTAAAATTACATATACATTTAACAATCATGTTTCGAGTCACAACCAAGGGAGACAATTATTCTCCTGCTCATGCGAACAATTGGAAAAACAGAGTATTTCATCTTTCAATAGAACAACAGTGAGTGATTAAGATGCAGTCACACTCACAGCAGCAACATGCATATCAGTTTGTGGCTGCTGTGAATGCATGCTTCCCAAATGGCACCCTATGTAGTGCACTACCTATAGGGAAATATGGTGTATATAGGGTACTATATAGGGGATGCAATGCCATTCGGGATGCAGACATAAATGTCTCAGTCCATTAGTCACGTAGGGTGTAAACAATGCAACGTGATACACTCCTTCTAGATTGGATTTCTCCTACTGCAATACACAAACATTCTCACTTCTGCTTGGGGTGAAATTGCAATTTACCTTTTTCCCATTTTCAATCTCCAACGTTGTGGTATGAAGGGCTCAGCCATTTGAGGATGGTGGAAACGAAGAAATATATATTTTTCTGATTTGTGTTGCATTAATGCAAAAATAGTTCCACTTTGAAAGCTAACTTTGTTATCACAGTGAATTGTTGTAAAGATTCTAGATAAAGACAGATGGTATGTATGTATGAATGCAACAACGCCGATTAGCTCTGCATTATGACTACCAACTTAACATGGAATGTACCCCTGCTCCTGTCACTCACGACACATGCACGCATTCACACACACGCGCACGCGCACACGCACACGCACGCACACGCACACGCACACGCACGCACACACACACACACGCGCACGCACGCGCACGCACACGCACACGCACACGCACGCACACGCACACACACACACACACACACACACACACACACACACACACACACACAGTTCTTTCCGGGGGTTGATAGGCAGAGTTCAGAGGCAGTAAAGGTTATACTGGATTCATACTGTGCACACAAAGGACATCTGTCTTCTCCTCCCTCATTCTCCCCCCAGTTCAGTTTCAACCAAGACTATTTTCCAGGCAAAGCCCTCTGGATACTTGCCTCCTCTCCCTTCTCTTCCCTCCCTTGGATCTCTCCTCTCTCCCCTGGTTGTCCCGCCTCTCCCCTGGTTGTCCCGCCTCTCCTCTGGTTGTCCCGCCTCTACCCTGGTTGTCCCGCCTCTACCCTGGTTGTCCCGCCTCTACCCTGGTTGTCCCGCCTCTACCCTGGTTGTCCCGCCTCTACCCTGGTTGTCCCGCCTCTACCCTGGTTGTCCCGCCTCTACCCTGGTTGTCCCGCCTCTACCCTGGTTGTCCCGCCTCTCCCCTGGTTCTCCCACCTCTCCCCTGGTTCTCCCGCCTCTACCCTGGTTGTCCCGCCTCTACCCTGGTTGTCCCGCCTCTCCCCTGGTTGTCCCACCTCTCCCCTGGTTCACCCGCCTCTACCCTGGTTGTCCCACCTCTCCCCTGGTTCACCCGCCTCTCCCCTGGTTGTCCCACCTCTCCCCTGGTTCATCCGCCTCTCCCCTGGTTCATCCGCCTCTCCCCTGGTTCTCCCACCTCTCCCCTGGATCTCTCAACTCTATCGCCACTCTCTTGCTTCACCAGTGATATTTCTTCATTAATATCTTTCACAGCCAGCAAGCCTTCCTCATCTATCCAGTGTATGTGACAATAACACAGCTAAACACTGATTATACGAAACATTAAGAATTCGGGCGTAAGCTATGACCCCTTATTGATGTTAAATCCACTTCAATCAGTGGAGATGAAGGGGAGGAGACAGGTTAAAGATGTATTTTTAAGCCATGAGACAATTGAAATATGGATTGTGTATGTGTATCATTCAGAGGGTGAATGGTGAAGACGAAATATATAAGTGCCTTTGAACGGGGTATGGTAGTAGGTGCCAGGCGCACCGGTTTGAGTGTGTCAAGAACCGCAACCTAATTTCACAGGCAAGGATATTGCTGCCAGTAAGATTGCACCTAAATCAACCATCATCAAGATCTTCAAGGAGAGCGGTTCAATTGTTGTGAAGAAGGCTTCGGGGTGCCCAAGAAAGTCCAGCAAGTGCCAGGACCGTCTCCAAAAGTTGATTCAGCTGCGGGAGTTGATTCAGCTGCGGCATCACCAGTTGAGAGCTTGCTCAGGAATGGCAGCAGGCACGTATGAGTGCATCTGCAAGCACAGGGAGACAAAGACTTTTGGAGGATGGCCTGGTGTCAAGAAGGGCAGCAAAGAAGCCTGATGAATCCCCTTTCCGATTGTTTGGGGCATTCTGAAAAAAAGCTTGTCCGGAGAAGACAAGGTGAGCGCTACCATCAGTCCTGTGTCATGCCAACAGTAAGGCATCCTGAGACCATTCATGTGTGGGGTTGCTTCTCAGCCAAGGGAGTGGGCTCACTCACAATTGTGCCTAAGAACACTACCATGAATAAAGAATGGTAGCAACACATCCTCCGAGAGCAACTTTTCCCAACCATCCAGGAACAGTTTGGTGATGAACAATGCCTTTTCCAGCATGATGGAGCACCTTGCCACAAGGCAAAAGTGATAACTAAGTGGCTTGGGGAACAAAACATAGATATTTTGGCCAGGAAACTCCCCAGACCTTAATCCCATTGAGAACTTGTGGTCAATCTACAAGAGGTGGGTGGACAAACAAAAACCCACAAATTCTGACAAATTCCGAGCATTGATTATGCAAGAATGGGCTGCCATCAGTCAGGGTGTGGCCCAGAAGTT
>NC_068449.1:8409419-8434419 GCF_023373465.1 Oncorhynchus keta | reverse complement strand
TGTGTGTGTATAGTGCGTATGTTATCATGTGTGTGTATAGTGTGTATGTTATCATGTGTGTGTATAGTGTGTATGTTATCATGTGTGTGTATAGTGTGTATGTTATCATGTGTGTGTATAGTGTGTATGTTATCATGTGTGTGTATAGTGTGTATGTTATCATGTGTGTGTATAGTGTGTATGTTATCATGTGTGTGTATAGTGTGTATGTTATCATGTGTGTGTATAGTGTGTATGTTATCATGTGTGTGTATAGTGTGTATGTTATCATGTGTGTGTGTATAGTGTGTATGTTATCATGTGTGTGTATAGTGTGTATGTTATCATGTGTGTGTATAGTGTGTATGTTATCATGTGTGTGTATAGTGTGTATGTTATCATGTGTGTGTATAGTGTGTATGTTATCATGTGTGTGTATAGTGTGTATGTTATCATGTGTGTGTATAGTGCGTATGTTATCATGTGTGTGTATAGTGCGTATGTTATCATGTGTGTGTATAGTGTGTATGTTATCATGTGTGTGTATAGTGTGTATGTTATCATGTGTGTGTATAGTGTGTATGTTATCATGTGTGTGTATAGTGTGTATGTTATCATGTGTGTGTATAGTGTGTA
Organism: Oncorhynchus keta; assembly: GCF_023373465.1. Taxonomy (NCBI): domain Eukaryota; kingdom Metazoa; phylum Chordata; class Actinopteri; order Salmoniformes; family Salmonidae; genus Oncorhynchus; species Oncorhynchus keta. The sequence goes on along the minus strand of NC_068449.1, from coordinate 8,433,804 downwards.
TGTTATCATGTGTGTGTATAGTGTGTATGTTATCATGTGTGTGTATAGTGTGTATGTTATCATGTGTGTGTATAGTGTGTATGTTATCATGTGTGTGTATAGTGTGTATGTTATCATGTGTGTGTATAGTGTGTATGTTATCATGTGTGTGTATAGTGTGTATGTTATCATGTGTGTGTATAGTGTGTATGTTATCATGTGTGTGTATAGTGTGTATGTTATCATGTGTGTGTATAGTGTGTATGTTATCATGTGTGTGTATAGTGTGTATGTTATCATGTGTGTGTATAGTGTGTATGTTATCATGTGTGTGTATAGTGTGTATGTTATCATGTGTGTGTATAGTGTGTATGTTATCATGTGTGTGTATAGTGTGTATGTTATCATGTGTGTGTATAGTGTGTATGTTATCATGTGTGTGTATAGTGTGTATGTTATCATGTGTGTGTATAGTGTGTATGTTATCATGTGTATGTATAGTGTGTATGTTATCATGTGTATGTATAGTGTGTATGTTATCATGTGTGTGTGTATAGTGTGTATGTTATCATGTGTGTGTGTATAGTGTGTATGTTATCATGTGTGTGTATAGTGTGTATGTTATCATGTGTGTGTATAGTGTGTATGTTATCATGTGTGTGTATAGTGTGTATGTTATCATGTGTGTGTATAGTGTGTATGTTATCATGTGTGTGTATAGTGTGTATGTTATCATGTGTGTGTGTATAGTGTGTATGTTATCATGTGTGTGTATAGTGTGTATGTTATCATGTGTTTGTATAGTGTGTATGTTATCATGTGTGTGTATAGTGTGTATGTTATCATGTGTGTGTATAGTGTGTATGTTATCATGTGTGAATATATATGACGTGCCCAGTTAAGTCTACAATAAGGACTCGTCTACAGTTTCCCTCGGCAGATGAAAGAGCTGGACGGTTTACAGTCAGCGACATTGAGCACTGAGGGACTATTTGACACCCACAGCAGGAGTAGACCAGGATTTGAACTGAAATAGGTACCAGTACTCATTTTGGGTGAGGGTACCGTTTATGTTGCCTAGTTAAATAAAGGTTACATTTATTTTTTTTCACTAATATTCTATAGGAGGTGCAGGAACTCCTCAATAGTTTTTCACTAATATTCTATAGGAGGTGCAGGAACTCAAGCAGATGAAAATTTGAGGTGTCCGATATTCAATTTCAGTGAGCTCCTGCACAAGTCAAGTACGGTGTCACGCCTTGGTCATAGTATTTTTGTGTTTTCGTTATATATTTGGTCAGGCCAGGGTGTGACATGGGTTTATTATGTTGTGTTTCGTATTGGGGTTTTGTAGGTATTGGGATTGCGGCTGAGTAGGGGTGTGTCTAGTATAGGTTTGGCTGCCTGAGGCGGTTCTCAATCAGAGTCAGGTGATTCTCGTTGTCTCTGATTGGGAACCATATTTAGGTAGCCGGGGTTTCACTGTGTATTTCGTGGGTGATTGTTCCTGTCTCTGTGTAGTTGTTCACCAGACAGGCTGTATAGGTTTTCACGTTCCGTTTGTTGTTTTGTATTTGTATCGTTATTTCATGTATTTCGCTATTCGTCATTTAAGAACATGAGTAACCACCACGCTGCATTTTGGTCCGACTCTCCTTCAACAAACGAACGCCGTTACATGCGGTTCTCGCTCAGCAGCCCCATCGCGGCACACAGCAGCAGCTCGGTAAAAACTGGAGGGGTTCTGGTTCTGACTGAGCGGGTGACATTTCCTATGTCAGCAGCATTTTATTCTCATAGGTTTTTTTTATTTTTTTCTTCTCTTTTTCTCTCTCAAGGGGATTTATTGGCATGGGAAACATGTGTTAACATTGACAAAGCAAGGGAGGTAGATAATATACAAAAGTGAAATAAACAATAAAAAAATAACAGTAAACATTACACATATAGAAGTTCAAAACAATAAAGACATTACAAATGTCAAATTATATATATATATATATATATATATATATATATATATATATATATATATATATACATATATATACACAGTGCCTTGCGAAAGTATTCGGCCCCATTGAACTTTGCGACCTTTTGCCACATTTCAGGCTTCAAACATAAAGATATAAAACGGTATTTTTTTGTGAAGAATCAACAACAAGTGGGACACAATCATGAAGTGGAACGATATTTATTGTATATTTCAAACTTTTTTTAACAAATCAAAAACTGAAAAATTGGGCATGCAAAATTATTCAGCCCCCTTAAGTTAATACTTTAGCGCCACCTTTTGCTGCGATTACAGCTGTAAGTCGCTTGGGGTATGTCTCTATCAGTTTTGCACATCGAGAGACTGAAATGTTTTCCCAGTCTCTCTCTCTGCATTTACCATATCCATACCGTTCTCTCTCTCTCTCTCTCTCTGCATTTACCATATCCATACCATTCTCTCTCTCTCTCTCTCTGCATTTACCATATCCATACCATTCTCTCTCTCTCTCTCTCTCTCTGCATTTACCATATCCATACCATTCTCTCTCTCTCTCTGCATTTACCATATCCATACCATTCTCTCTCTCTCTGCATTTACCATATCCATACCATTCTCTCTCTCTCTCTGCATTTACCATATCCATACCATTCTCTCTCTCTACATTTACCATATCCATACCGTTCTCTCTCTCTCTGCATTTACCATATCCATACCGTTCTCTCTCTGCATTTACCATATCCATACCGTTCTCTCTCTGCATTTACCATATCCATACCATTCTCTCTCTCTCTGCATTTACCATATCCATACCATTCTCTCTCTCTCTCTGCATTTACCATATCCATACCATTCTCTCTTCATTTACCATATCCATACCGTTCTCTCTCTCTCTCTCTGCATTTACCATATCCATACCATTCTCTCTCTCTCTCTGCATTTACCATATCCATACCATTCTCTCTGCATTTACCATATCCATACCATTCTCTCTCTCTCTCTGCATTTACCATATCCATACCGTTCTCTCTCTCTCTCTGCATTTACCATATCCATACCATTCTCTCTCTCTCTGCATTTACCATATCCATACCGTTCTCTCTCTCTCTGCATTTACCATATCCATACCGTTCTCTCTCTCTCTCTGCATTTACCATATCCATACCATTCTCTCTCTCTCTCTCTCTCTGCATTTACCATATCCATACCATTCTCTCTCTCTCTCTCTCTCTCTCTACATTTACCATATCCATACCATTCTCTCTCTCTCTCTCTGCATTTACCATATCCATACCATTCTCTCTCTCTCTCTCTGCATTTACCATATCCATACCATTCTCTCTCTCTCTCTCTCTCTGCATTTACCATATCCATACCATTCTCTCTCTCTCTGCATTTACCATATCCATACCATTCTCTCTCTCTCTCTGCATTTACCATATCCATACCATTCTCTCTCTCTCTCTGCATTTACCATATCCAAACCGTTCTCTCTCTCTCTCTGCATTTACCATATCCATACCATTCTCTCTCTCTCTCTCTGCATTTACCATATCCATACCATTCTCTCCCTCTCTGCATTTACCATATCCATACCATTCTCTCACTCTCTCTCTGCATTTACCATATCCATACCGTTCTCTCTCTCTCTCTGCATTTACCATATCCATACCATTCTCTCTCTCTCTCTCTGCATTTACCATATCCATACCATTCTCTCCCTCTCTGCATTTACCATATCCATACCGTTCTCTCTCTCTCTCTGCATTTACCATATCCATACCGTTCTCTCTCTCTCTCTGCATTTACCATATCCATACCATTCTCTCTCTCTGCATTTACCATATCCATACCATTCTCTATCTCTCTGCATTTACCATATCCATACCGTTCTCTCTCTCTCTCTCTCTGCATTTACCATATCCATACCATTCTCTCTCTCTCTGCATTTGCCATATCCATACCATTCTCTCATTACTCCTGAATGTCTGTAATAGGAAGCCATTCGGACATTAGGGCTGCATCACAAATGTCATCCTTTTCCCTGTAGAGTACACTACTTTTGACCAGGGCCCATACGCCAACCTAGGAAGGGATTGGACTTGGGAGGAAAGCCTGTAGCCTCTCTACTATCCTTAGACCCTAATGGAAACAATCATGGGGATATTAACAGCTTTGAAAACAGATACATCAGGGAAGATGAGCTCTTCATCCGCCAATGTTAGTTCACCGCCGTGACAAATGAGGCAATGTTGCTTTTGTTCATGACACTTGGCTGAAGCCCAATTGGAGAAGAAATGAACACGTGGTGATATGCTGTTGGAGAAAATCCCCACGGCGATAATATACCAACAGTTGCTCATAAACATCTTCCTTATGTTGACCTCTTCAGTCACCTCTAGCCTAGTTGCCAAATCTGTAGTCATGCAGAGGAGTTGGCTAAATCACAAACAGATCTGGCAACGTATACTTTATGTCCATTGCGTAGATGCATGTCTCGTGTTTTAAGCCTTGATTTATTTTCTGAAGCCACTCTTGGTGTGTTGCTGGTAATGGTTAAATGACTTCACCCTTCGTGTGTGTGTGTGTGTGTGTGTGTGTGTGTGTGTGTGTGTGTGTGTGTGTGTGTAAGCCCCTCAGCCCTCCTATGAGGATGTCTGGGTGTGTTTGGCTGGAATGAGTGTGTACTGTTATTGATCGATCACACACAGTGGCTGAGGTGGAGAAGCAACACAGCGGGAGTGGGCCTCACACCAGGGTGTGAGTTCCTGTGATAGGGAAAGGAAGGGAGAGAGAGAGACACAGCTGTGTCATCAGTCTCTTAGCAAACCACAATGAGGGAATGGTATTCAGCAGCATCAATGGGATGGCCAAATATTTGTTGTTTTAGGAATGTCACAAAGCAAACCTCTCTCTCCCTCCCTCCTTTCTCTCTCTCTCTTTCTCTCTCTCAATTCAATTCAAAGGGTGTTATTGGCATGGGAAACATGTTTACGTTGCCAAAGCAAGTAAAATACTGAAGTATGGAGACAATGACACATTTGTTTTTGTTTTGGCATACAGAGCAAACCAGATGGGATGGTGTATCTCTGCAGAATGCTGTGGTAGCCATGATGGCCTTGAATTCTAAATGAATCACAGACGGTGTAAAGGGTGCGTTGCTGGTGACACTATCACACCTCCTCCTCCATGCTTCACAGTGTGAACCACACATGCAGAGATCATATGTTCACCTACTCTGTGTCTCACAAAGACAGCGGTTTGAAACAAAAATCTCAAATTTGGACTCATCAGACAGATTTCCACTGGTCTAATGTCCATTGCTCGTGTTTCTTTGCCCAAGCAAGTCTATTATTATTGGTCCTTTAGTAGTGGTTTCTTCGCAGCAATTCGACCATGAAGGCCTGATTCACATCGTCTCCTCTGAACAGTTGATGTTAAGATGTGTCTGTTACTTGAACTCTGAAGCATTTATTTGGGCTGCAATTTCTGAGGCTGTAATGAACTCTAATGAACTTATTCTCTGCAGCAGCGATATCTCTGCGTCTTCCTTTCCTATGGCGGTCTTCATGAGAGCCAGGTCATCATAGCGCTTGATGGTTTTTGAGGCTGTAGTTATTGAAGTTTTCCTGATTGACTGACCTTCATGTCTTTAAGTAATGATGGACTGTCATTTCTCTTTGTTTATTTGAGCTGTTCTTTCCGTAATATAGACTTGGTATTTTACCAAATAGGGCTATCTTCTGTATACCACCCCTAACCTTGTCACAACACAACTGATTGGCTCAAACTTATTAAGAAGGAAAGAAATTCCACAAATTAACTTTTAACAAGCTACACCTGTTAATTGAAATGCATTCCAGGTGACTACCTCATGAAGCTGGTTGAGAACATGCCAAGAGTGTGCAATGCAGTCATCAAGGCAAAGGTTGGCTACTTTGAAGAATCTCAAATATAAAATATATTTTGATTTGTTTAACACTTTGTTATTTCATAGTTTTGATGTTTTCTACATTGTAGAAAATAGTAAAAATAAAGAAAAACCCTTGAATTAGTAGGTGTCCAAACTTTTGACTGGTACTGTAACGGCGTTCGTCTGTTGAAGGAGAGTCGGACCAAAATGCAGCGTGGTGGTTACTCATGTTCTTTAATGAAGGATCGCGATACATGAAATAACTTGTAAAATAAACAAAAAAAACAACAAACAGAACGTGAAAACCTATACAGCCTATCTGGTGAACAACTACACAGAGACAGGAACAATCACCACACCATACACAGTGAAACCCAGGCTACCTAAATATGGTTCCCAATCAGAGACAACGAGAATCACCTGACTCTGATTGAGAACCGCCTCAGGCAGCCAAGCCTATGCTAGACACACCCCTAATCAACCACAATCCCAATGCCTACAAAAAAAACAATACGACAACACAATAAACCCATGTCACACCCTGGCCTGAACAAATAATTAAAGAAAACACAAAATACTAAGACCAAGGCGTGACAGGTACAGCATATACAAAAGTACGTGGACACACCTTCAAAGTAGTAGATTCAGCTATTTCAGCCACACCTGTTGGTGACAGGTGTATAAAATCGAGCACACACCCATGCAATCTCCATAGACAAACATTGGCAGTAGAATGGCCTTACTGAGGAGCTCAGTGGCTTTCAATGTGGCACCGTTATAGGATGCCACCTTTCCAACAAGTCAGTTTGTCATATTTCTGCCCTGCTAGAACTTCACCCGTCAACTGTGAGTGCGGTTATTGTGAAGTGGAAACGAATAGAAGCAACAGTGGCTTAGTCATTAAGTGGTAGGCCACACAAGCTCATAGAACGGGACCGCTGAATGCTGAAATGCATCGTGTGTAAAAATCATCAGTCCTTGCAACACTCACTATCGAGTTCCAAACTGCCTCTGGAAGCAAGGTCAGCACAAGAACTGTTCGTGGGGAGCTTCTTAAAATGGGTTTCCATGGCTGAGCAGGCGCACACAAGCCTAAGATCACCATGCACAATGCCAAACGACGGTTGGAGTGGTGTAAAGCTAGACGCCATTGGATTCTTCCATTGGATTCTGTAGAAATGCGTTCTCTGGAGTCACGCTTCACCATCTGGCATTCTGACGGATGAATCTGGGTTTGGCGGATGCCAGGAAAGAGCTACCTGCCCCAATGCATAATGCCAACTTTAAGTTTGGTGAAAGAGGAATAATGCTCTGGGATTGTTTTTCATGGTTCGGGCCCCTTAGTTCCAGTGAAGGGAAATCTTAACACTACAGCACACAATGTGACAACAGTTTCGCGAATGCCCTTTCCTGTTTCTGCATGTCAATGCCCCCATGCACAAAGTGAGGTCCATATAGAAATGGTTTGTTGAGATTGGTGTGGAAGAACTTGACTGGCTTGCACAGAGCCCTGACCTCAACCTCAACCAACACCCTTGGGATGAATTGGAACGCCGACTGCGAGCCAGGCATAATCGCACAACATCAGTGCCCAACCTCACTAATGCTTGTGTGGCTGAATGGAAGCAAGTCCCTGCAGCAATGTTCCCACATCTAGTGGAAGGCCTTCCCAGAAAAGTTGAGGCTGTTATAGCGGCAAAGGGGGGAGCAACTCAGATATTGGACGAGCTTGATACTTTTGGTCATGTAGTGTATTTTTTCAGAGTGTGTTGAGTGAGTGCATATGGTTGTAGGAGAAGATGTACTGTAAATTGTTAATAACGCGGGCCAACACTGGTTGTCTTATCCTGTTTGTAATTTGCACTGTGTTCTTGCTCTGATCACTGTCAGAAATGTCTTTACACAAACAACCACAAACACACATTTACTTCCTTTCCCACTCTGATGGCCTTTGGGAGCAGATTTAACTACAGTGCTTCACTCCCACTTCTGCAATCCAGTTTTGGATCCTATTAAGGTTTTATGGTCCTCCGGCCCAGCTTGAGCTCTTAGAATGATTTTATAAAGATGGAAAGAGGGGACAGGCTGTTAGCCTTAGGTACCAGACACACACATGCGTAGAGATTATGGAGGGATATTTTGGCTCTATACTCTGCCTTTACATCTTCTGTTTGCCTGTAGTATAGCCCTGTCCGGTACTATTGGCCGTCAGTCAGTTGCAAAAGCATCTTCGGACTTGACAAGAGCCATTTCCTCCCTAGAAATGTTGTTCCATCTTTGGAAAGCTGAATGGTTGGACTCAGAATGGTAGCCATTTTGTTCCATCTTTGGAAAGCTGAAAGAGGACAAACCTCTTATACAATTATACAATGACTATGAGGTTAATGTGCAGAATGTCAGCATTCATTTGAAGGTATTTTCATCCATATTGGGTGAACTGTTTAGAAATTACAACACTTTTTATGCATAGATCCTCCATTTTAGGGGACCAAAGGCATTGGGGCAAATTCACTTATGTGTATTAAAGTAGTGAAAAGTTCCATATTTTATCCCGTATTCATACCACACAATGACTACATCAAGCTTGTGACTCTGCAATCATGTTGGATGCATTTGCTGTTTGTTTTGGTTGTGTTTCAGGTTATTTTGTGCCCAATAGAAATGAATGGTAAAGTGTCATTTTGGAGTCACTTTTATTGTAACTCTGAATATAAGATGTGTTTAAACACTTCTATATTAATGTGGATCCTACCATGATTTGGGATAATCCTAAATGAATCGTGAATAATGATGAGTGAGAAAGTTACAGATGCACAAATACCATACCCCCACCATAATGGATTTAATGGTTCTCTGTGGGATGTTTAAAGTTTCGGATCTTTTTTATAACCCAACCCTGATCTGTACTTCTCCACAACGTTGCCCCTGACCTGTTTGGAGAGCTCCTTGGTCTTCATGGTGCCACTTGCTTGGTGGTGTTGCAGACTCTGGGGCCTTTCAGAACATACATACTGAGATCATGTGACAGATCATGTGACACTTAGATTGCACACAGGTGGACTTTATTTAACTAATTATGAGACTTCTGAAGGTAATTGGTTGACCAGATCTTATTTCGGAGCTTCAAAGCAAAGGGGGTGAATACATATGTACGTACCACTTTTCCATGTTTTTTTTAATTATTATTTTTAAAGTTATTTTTTATATTTCACTTCACCAATTTGGACTTTTTTGTGTATGGCCATTATATGAAATAAAAATAAAAATCCATTTAAATTACAGGTTGTAATGCAACAAAATAGGAAAAACGCCAAGGGGGATGAATACTTTTGCAAGGCACTGTATATAGGTTATTTAAAAAAGTGTTAGGCTATACTGTAATCGCCCTTTGATAACATCCTAAACTTGTACTGTAGGCAACCTTACAGTATGTGGTATCCAAAATGTCTCAAATCGTGTAAAAAGAGGAGGAGCCCAAACCTTCAGAGAAACAGAGGAAGCAGCTTCCTAGAACCCCGCCAGTCTAGGCAGCTCTGAGTGTGCGAGACAGTTATTGCTTAACAGGCTCCTTTTTATGTGACTAGCCCCTTTTGTGTTTTAATGAGCAGCTAGCAGAGAGGGTGAGAAAAGAAAGAGGAAGGTTGGAGGAGGAGGGAGAAAGAAAGAAAACAGGTGAGAGACAGTGAAAGAAGACTTTTCAGAGCTTCTCTTCAGTCCTAATTGGGCTTGTGAGTGAGGGGCGCGAGGGGTCCCCCTTGAAGTGGGAGGAATAACAGGCAGGTAGGATTCCTCTCTCTCGCTCTCTCTCACACACACACTCTTCTCAGGTGGAGTGCCTATCTCTTTCAGTCTCTAATGTGAGGTCAATGTGTTCCCACAATATCTCTATTTGCATGTCCTGCATTACAAATCACTCCTCACTACAGAAAATACTGAAACGTTCTCTTCTGCCAAGACAGAGAGTGATGTCTGCACACTGTTTGTGTGTATGCATGTGTGTGTGCATGTGTGCGTGCATGTGTACTTACATGCCCTGCATGTGTGCATCTTGTGTGTGTTTTAAAGAACAAGTATCTAAATTTCTTTTTTTGCTAATTCTATTTATGTAAATCATTAATTTCACCTCAGGGCATTCTACATAATTTGCCTACAACCATACATTTACATTTACATTTAAGTCATTTAGCAGACGCTCTTATCCAGAGCATTCACCTTATGACATCCAGTGGAACAGTCACTTTACAATAGTGCATCTAAATCTTAAAAGGGGGGGGTGAGAAGGATTACTTACCCTATCCTAGGTATTCCTTGAAGAGGTGGGGTTTCAGGTGTCTCCGGAAGGTGGTGATTGACTCCGCTGTCCTGGCGTCGTGAGGGATTTTGTTCCACCATTGGGGGGCCAGAGCAGCAAACAGTTTTGACTGGGCTGAGCGGGAACTGTACTTCCTCAGTGGTAGGGAGGCGAGCAGGCCAGAGGTGGATGAACGCAGTGCCCTTGTTTGGGTGTAGGGCCTGATCAGAGCCTTGAGGTACTGAGGTGCCGTTCCCTTCACAGCTCCGTAGGCAAGCACCATGGTCTTGTAGCGGATGCGAGCTTCAACTGGAAGCCAGTGGAGAGAGTGGAGGAGCGGGGTGACGTGAGAGAACTTGGGAAGGTTGAACACCAGACGGGCTGCGGCGTTCTGGATGAGTTGTAGGGGTTTAATGGCACAGGCAGGGAGCCCAGCCAACAGCAAGTTGCAGTAGTCCAGACGGGAGATGACAAGTGCCTGGATTAGGACCTGCGCCGCTTCCTGTGTGAGGCAGGGTCGTACTCTGCGGATGTTGTAGAGCATGAACCTACAGGAACGGGCCACCGCCTTGATGTTAGTTGAGAACAACAGGGTGTTGTCCAGGATCACGCCAAGGTTCTTAGCGCTCTGGGAGGAGGACACAGTGGAGTTGTCAACCGTGATGGCGAGATCATGGAACGGGCAGTCCTTCCCCGGGAGGAAGAGCAGCTCCGTCTTGCCGAGGTTCAGCTTGAGGTGGTGATCCATCATCCACACTGATATGTCTGCCAGACATGCAGAGATGCGATTCGCCACCTGGTCATCAGAAGGGGGAAAGGAGAAGATTAATTGTGTGTCGTCTGCATAGCAATGATAGATAGGTGAGACCATGTGAGGTTATGACAGAGCCAAGTGACTTGGTGTATAGCGAGAATAGGAGAGGGCCTAGAACAGAGCCCTGGGGGACACCAGTGGTGAGAGCGCGTGGTGAGGAGACAGATTCTCGCCACGCCACCTGGTAGGAGCGACCTGTCAGGTAGGACGCAATCCAAGCGTGGGCCGCGCCGGAGATGCCCAACTCGGAGAGGGTGGAGAGGAGGATCTGATGGTTCACAGTATCGAAGGCAGCCGATAGGTCTAGAAGGATGAGAGCAGAGGAGAGAGAGTTAGCTTTAGCGGTGCGGAGCGCCTCCGTGATACAGAGAAGAGCAGTCTCAGTTGAATGACTAGTCTTGAAACCTGACTGATTTGGATCAAGAAGGTCATTCTGAGAGAGATAGCGGGAGAGCTGGCCAAGGACGGCACGTTCAAGAGTTTTGGAGAGAAAAGAAAGAAGGGATACTGGTCTGTAGTTGTTGACATCGGAGGGATCGAGTGTAGGTTTTTTCAGAAGGGTGCAACTCTCGCTCTCTTGAAGACAGAAGGGACGTAGCCAGCGGTCAGGGATGAGTTGATGAGCGAGGTGAGGTAAGGGAGAAGGTCTCCGGAAATGGTCTGGAGAAGAGAGGAGGGGATAGGGTCAAGCGGGCAGGTTGTTGGGCTGCCGGCCGTCACAAGACGCGAGATTTCATCTGGAGAGAGAGGGGAGAAAGAGGTCAGAGCACAGGGTAGGGCAGTGTGAGCAGAACCAGCGGTGTCGTTTGACTTAGCAAACGAGGATCGGATGTCGTCGACCTTCTTTTCAAAATGGTTGACGAAGTCATCTGCAGAGAGGGAGGAGGGGGAGGGGGAGGAGGATTCAGGAGGGAGGAGAAGGTGGCAAAGAGCTTCCTAGGGTTAGAGGCAGAAGCTTGGAATTTAGAGTGGTAAAAAGTGTCTTTAGCAGCAGAGACAGAAGAGGAAAATGTAGAGAGGAGGGAGCGAAAGGATGCCAGGTCCGCAGGGAGGCGAGTTTTCCTCCATTTCCGCTCGGCTGCCCGGAGCCCTGTTCTGTGAGCTCGCAATGAGTCGTCGAGCCACGGAGTGGGACGGGAGGACCGAGCCGGCCTGGAGGATAGGGGGCATAGAGAGTCAAAGGATGCAGAAAGGGAGGAGAGGAGGGTTGAGGAGGCAGAATCAGGAGATAGATTGGAGAAGGTTTGAGCAGAGGGAAGAGATGATAGGATGGAAGAGGAGAGAGTAGCGGGGGAGAGAGAGCGAAGGTTGGGACGGCGCGATACCATCCGAGTAGGGGCAGTGTGGGAAGTGTTGGATGAGAGCGAGAGGGAAAAGGATACAAGGTAGTGGTCGGAGACTTGGAGGGGAGTTGCAATGAGGTTAGTGGAAGAACAGCATCTCGTAAAGATGAGCTCGAGCGTATAGCCTGCCTTGTGAGTAGGGGGAAGGTGAGAGGGTGAGGTCAAAAGAGGAGAGGAGTGGAAAGAAGGAGGCAGAGAGGAATGAGTCAAAGGTAGACGTGGGGAGGTTAAAGTCGCCCAGAACTGTGAGAGGTGAGCCGTCCTCAGGAAAGGAGCTTATCAAGGCATCAAGCTCATTGATGAACTCTCCGAGGGAACCTGGAGGGCGATAAATGATAAGGATGTTAAGCTTGAAAGGGCTGGTAACTGTGACAGCATGGAATTCAAAGGAGGCGATAGACAGATGGGTAAGGGGAGAAAGAGAGAATGACCACTTGGGAGAGATGATGATCCCGGTGCCACCACCCCGCTGACCAGAAGCTCTCGGGGTGTGCGAGAACACGTGGGCGGACGAAGAGAGAGCAGTAGGAGTGGCAGTGTTATCTGTGGTGATCCATGTTTCCGTCAGTGCCAAGAAGTCAAGGGACTGGAGGGAGGCATAGGCTGAGATGAACTCTGCCTTGTTGGCCGCAGATCGGCAGTTCCAGAGGCTACCGGAGACCTGGAACTCCACGTGGGTCGTGCGCGCTGGGACCACCAGATTAGGGTGGCCGCGGCCACGCGGTGTGGAGCGTTTGTATGGTCTGTGCAGAGAGGAGAGAACAGGGATAGACAGACACATAGTTGACAGGCTACAGAAGAGGCTACGCTAATGCAAATGAGATTGGAATGACAAGTGGACTACACGTCTCGAATGTTCAGAAAGTTAAGCTTACGTAGCAAGAATCTTATTGACTAAAATTATTAAAATGATACAGTACTGCTGAAGTAGGCTAGCTGGCAGTAGCTGCGTTGTTGACACTACACTAATCAAGTCGTTCCATTGAGTGTAATAGTTTCTGCAGTGCTGCTATTCGGGGGCTAGCTGGCTAGCTAGCAGTGTTGTTTACGTTACGTTGCGTTAAAAGAACGACAATAGCTGGCTAGCTAACCTAGAAAATCGCTCTAGTCTACACAATTATCTTTGATACAAAGACGGCTATGTAGCTAGCTATGTAGCTAGCTACGATCAAACAAATCAAACCGTTGTACTGTAATGAAATTAAATGAAAATGTGATACTACCTGTGGAGCGAAGCGGAATGCGACCGGGTTGTTGAGTTCTATTCGGAAGACGTTGGCTAGCTGTTGGCTAGCTAGCAGTGTCTCCTACGTTAAGGACGACAAATAGCTGGCTAGCTAACCTCGGTAAATTAAGATAATCACTCTAAGACTACACAATTATCTTGGATACGAAGACAGCAAAGACAGCTATGTAGCTAGCTAACACTACACTAATCAAGTCGTTCAGTTGAGTGTAATAGTTTCTACAGTGCTGCTAATCGGTGGACGTTTGCTAGCTGGCTAGCTGCTGGGCAGAGCAGTGAAGACTACGTTAGGACGATGAAATACGATAATTACGCAATTATCTTTGATACAAGGACGGCTATGTAGCTAGCTAAGAAGAAATTGCTAAGATTAGACAAATCAAACCGTTGTACTATAATGAAATGTAATGAAATGTAATGAAAAAGTTATACTACCTGCGGAGGGAAATGCGGATGCGACCGCTCGCTCCAACCCGGAAGTAGCAGGTTCTCAGTGTCTGTTTCTCTGTGAGTGTTGTGGAGTTCAATCTGTGTTATAGAGCCAGAGAGAGTCCTATAAGAGATAGTTCATCAGGATAAGCTCTCTCTTGTGAAAGACACCACCACTCCGTGCATGTAACACCAGACCTCTTCATTACACAACCCCACAGATGAGCAACCCCAAGCGGAAAGTCAACCTCCCAGCACAGAGTACTACACCCTCATTGAAATTAAGGATACGTTCACCCAGCTGGAGGTAAGATTGGTGGACCTGGAACAGCAGATGAACACACTCCAGTCAGCACAAAAATTGTCCAGCTCAATGAGACCCCCTCAACCAGACCCGGAGAGCTGGAGTTGGAGAGAGACATATCTGCACTCTGGACTGAGGTGAGACAACATCAACAGGAGAAAGAACAGGAGCAGGAGAACAACAGAGCACTAGAGGATTAGAGTGCTGGAGGAGAGGGTGAGGGGGGTGGAATGTGACAGAGAACAACCCATTAGAGAGCTAGCCACCCCTGCAGAGAAGCCAGCAGAACAGTCCACCTCAGCCACTGACCAAAGTCTCGACACCACAGCAGAACAGTCCACACCAGACCCTGACCATAGCCTCGACATCACAGCAGAACAGTCCACCCCAGACCCTGACCATAGCCTCGACATCACAGCAGAACAGTCCACCCCAGACCCTGACCACAGCCTCGACACCACAGCAGAACAGTCCACCCCAGACCCTGACCACAGCCTCGACATCACAGCAGAACAGTCCACCCCAGACCCTGACCATAGCCTCGACATCACAGCAGAATAGTCCACCCCAGACCCTGACCATAGCCTCGACATCACAGCAGAACAGTCCACCCCAGACCCTGACCACAGCCTCGACACCACAGCAGAACAGTCCACCCCAGACCCTGACCACAGCCTCGACATCACAGCAGAACAGTCCACCCCAGACCCTGACCATAGCCTCGACATCACAGCAGAATAGTCCACCCCAGACCCTGACCATAGCCTCGACATCACAGCAGAACAGTCCACCCCAGACCCTGACCATAGCCTCGACATCACAGCAGAACAGTCCACCCCAGACCCTGACCATAGCCTCGACATCACAGCAGAACAGTCCACCCCAGACCCTGACAAAAGTCTCGACACCACAGCAGGACAGTCCACCCCAGACCCTGACCATAGCCTTGACATCACATCAGAACAGTCCACCCCAGACCCTGACCATAGTCTCGACACCACAGCAGGACAGACAAACGAAGAACCACAAGCCCAGGGGATCCCACCCCCTCTGAGCCCTCCCTGTCAGCCACCCTGATAGCCCTCCTGACAACCCTCCCACACCCACTGAGGACATACACAAGCCAGAGTGTACTCCTTATGGACTCAAATGGGAAATAAATACCAGAAAATATTTTTTCCCCCCAACCACACAGTGTCTAAACTCTGGTGTACAAACAACCAGCGTGCCCTAGACCTTCTGTCTGAGGACCAACTAGGCTCACCCAGTCACATGATAATACACACAGGCACAAACGACCTAAGAGCCCAGCAGGAAAGGGTGGCCACAGCACTCAAGGGAGTGATTGAAAAAGCTTCCTCTACTTTCCACAACGCACAAGTGGTGATCTCCACCCAGCTACCACGAAAAGACTTCAACCCTGCTACCATGAAAATACTTTCACCCTGCTACCACACAGCAGGTAAACCAAGTATTTCCTGTGACTGTGCTTCAAAACCAAAGGTTTACCTGGCCCACCACTCTACCCTGGACTAGAACAGCCTCTATGACCAGGTCCACCCTGGACTAGAACAGCCTCTATGACCAGGTCCACCCTGGACTAGAACAGCCTCTATGACCAGATCCACCCTGGACTAGAACAGCCTTTATGACCAGGTCCACCCTGGACTAGAACAGCCTTTATGACCAGGTCCACCCTGGACTAGAACAGCCTCTATGACCAGGTCCACCCTGGACTAGAACAGCCTTTATGACCAGGTCCACCCTGGACTAGAACGGCCTTTATGACCAGGTCCACCCTGGACTAGAACAGCCTCTATGACCAGGTCCACCCTGGACTAGAACAGCCTCTATGACCAGGTCCACCCTGGACTAGAACAGCCTTTATGACCAGGTCCACCCTGGACTAGAACAGCCTCTATGACCAGGTCCACCCTGGACTAAAACAGCCTCTATGACCAGGTCCACCCTGGACTAGAACAGCCTCTATGACCAGGTCCACCCTGGACTAGAACAGCCTTTATGACCAGGTCCACCCTGGACTAGAACAGCCTTTATGACCAGGTCCACCCTGGACTAGAACAGCCTCTATGACCAGGTCCACCCTGGACTAGAACAGCCTTTATGACCAGGTCCACCCTGGACTAGAACAGCCTTTATGACCAGGTCCACCCTGGACTAGAACAGCCTTTATGACCAGGTCCACCCTGGACTGGAGAACAGCCTTTATGACCAGGTCCACCCTGGACTAGAACGCCTTTATGACCAGGTCCACCCTGGACTAGAACAGCCTCTATGACCAGGTCCACCCTGGACTAGAACAGCCTCTATGACCAGGTCCACCCTGGACTAGAACAGCCTTTATGACCAGGTCCACCCTGGACTAGAACAACCTCTATGACCAGGTCCACCCTGGACTAAAACAGCCTCTATGACCAGGTCCACCCTGGACTAGAACAGCCTCTATGACCAGGTCCACCCTGGACTAGAACAGCCTTTATGACCAGGTCCACCCTGGACTAGAACAGCCTTTATGACCAGGTCCACCTGGACTAGAACAGCCTCTATGACCAGGTCCACCCTGGACTAGAACAACCTCTATGACCAGGTCCACCCTGGACTAAAACAGCCTTTATGACCAGGTCCACCCTGGACTAGAACAGCCTCTATGACCAGGTCCACCCTGGACTAGAACAGCCTTTATGACCAGGTCCACCCTGGACTAGAACAGCCTTTATGACCAGGTCCATCCTGGACTAGAACAGCCTTTATGACCAGGTCCATCCTGGACTAGAACAGCCTTTATGACCAGGTCCACCCTGGACTAGAACAGCCTCTATAAACAGGTCCACCCTGGACTAGAACAGCCTTTATGACCAGGTCCACCCTGGACTAGAACAGCCTTTATGACCAGGTCCACCCTGGACTAGAACAGCCTTTATGACCAGGTCCACCCTGGACTAGAACAGCCTTTATGACCAGGTCCACCCTGGACTAGAACAGCCTCTATGACCAGGTCCACCCTGGACTAGAACAGCCTCTATGACCAGGTCCACCCTGGACTAGAACAACCTCTATGACCAGGTCCACCCAGGACTAGAATAGCCTCTATGACCAGGTCCACCCTGGACTAGAACAGCCTTTATGACCAGGTCCACCCTGGACTAGAACAGCCTTTACGACCAGGTCCACCCTGGACTAGAACAGCCTCTATGACCAGGTCCACCCTGGACTAGAACAGCCTCTATGACCAGGTCCACCCTGGACTAGAACAGCCTTTATGACCAGGTCCACCCTGGACTAGAACAGCCTTTATGACCAGGTCCACCCTGGACTAGAACAGCCTCTATGACCAGGTCCACCCTGGACTAGAACAGCCTTTATGACCAGGTCCACCCTGGACTAGAACGGCCTTTATGACCAGGTCCACCCTGGACTAGAACAGCCTCTATGACCAGGTCCACCCTGGACTAGAACAGCCTCTATGACCAGGTCCACCCTGGACTAGAACAGCCTTTATGACCAGGTCCACCCTGGACTAGAACAACCTCTATGACCAGGTCCACCCTGGACTAAAACAGCCTCTATGACCAGGTCCACCCTGGACTAGAACAGCCTCTATGACCAGGTCCACCCTGGACTAGAACAGCCTTTATGACCAGGTCCACCCTGGACTAGAACAGCCTTTATGACCAGGTCCACCCTGGACTAGAACAGCCTCTATGACCAGGTCCACCCTGGACTAGAACAACCTCTATGACCAGGTCCACCCTGGACTAAAACAGCCTTTATGACCAGGTCCACCCTGGACTAGAACAGCCTTTATGACCAGGTCCACCCTGGACTAGAACAGCCTTTATGACCAGGTCCACCCTGGACTAGAACAGCCTTTATGACCAGGTCCATCCTGGACTAGAACAGCCTTTATGACCAGGTCCATCCTGGAATAGAACAGCCTTTATGACCAGGTCCACCCTGGACTAGAACAGCCTCTATAAACAGGTCCACCCTGGACTAGAACAGCCTTTATGACCAGGTCCACCCTGGACTAGAACAGCCTTTATGACCAGGTCCACCCTGGACTAGAACAGCCTTTATGACCAGGTCCACCCTGGACTAGAACAGCCTTTATGACCAGGTCCACCCTGGACTAGAACAGCCTCTATGACCAGGTCCACCCTGGACTAGAACAGCCTCTATGACCAGGTCCACCCTGGACTAGAACAACCTCTATGACCAGGTCCACCCAGGACTAGAATAGCCTCTATGACCAGGTCCACCCTGGACTAGAACAGCCTTTATGACCAGGTCCACCCTGGACTAGAACAGCCTTTACGACCAGGTCCACCCTGGACTAGAACAGCCTTTATGACCAGGTCCACCCTGGACTAGAACAGCCTTTATGACCAGGTCCACCCTGGACTAGAACAGCCTCTATGACCAGGTCCACCCTGGACTAGAACAACCTCTATGACCAGGTCCACCCTGGACTAAAACAGCCTTTATGACCAGGTCCACCCTGGACTAGAACAGCCTCTATGACCAGGTCCACCCTGGACTAGAACAGCCTTTATGACCAGGTCCACCCTGGACTAGAACAGCCTTTATGACCAGGTCCATCCTGGACTAGAACAGCCTTTATGACCAGGTCCATCCTGGACTAGAACAGCCTTTATGACCAGGTCCACCCTGGACTAGAACAGCCTCTATAAACAGGTCCACCCTGGACTAGAACAGCCTTTATGACCAGGTCCACCCTGGACTAGAACAGCCTTTATGACCAGGTCCACCCTGGACTAGAACAGCCTTTATGACCAGGTCCACCCTGGACTAGAACAGCCTTTATGACCAGGTCCACCCTGGACTAGAACAGCCTCTATGACCAGGTCCACCCTGGACTAGAACAGCCTCTATGACCAGGTCCACCCTGGACTAGAACAACCTCTATGACCAGGTCCACCCAGGACTAGAATAGCCTCTATGACCAGGTCCACCCTGGACTAGAACAGCCTTTATGACCAGGTCCACCCTGGACTAGAACAGCCTTTACGACCAGGTCCACCCTGGACTAGAACAGCCTTTATGACCAGGTCCATCCTGGACTAGAACAGCCTTTATGACCAGGTCCACCCTGGACTAGAACAGCCTTTATGACCATGTCCATCCTGGACTAGAACAGCCTTTATGACCAGGTCCACCCTGGACTAGAACAGCCTCTATGACCAGGTCCACCCTGGACTAGAACAGCCTTTATGACCAGGTCCACCCTGGACTAGAACGGCCTTTATGACCAGGTCCACCCTGGACTAGAACAGCCTCTATGACCAGGTCCACCCTGGACTAGAACAGCCTCTATGACCAGGTCCACCCTGGACTAGAACAGCCTTTATGACCAGGTCCACCCTGGACTAGAACAACCTCTATGACCAGGTCCACCCTGGACTAAAACAGCCTCTATGACCAGGTCCACCCTGGACTAGAACAGCCTCTATGACCAGGTCCACCCTGGACTAGAACAGCCTTTATGACCAGGTCCACCCTGGACTAGAACAGCCTTTATGACCAGGTCCACCCTGGACTAGAACAGCCTCTATGACCAGGTCCACCCTGGACTAGAACAACCTCTATGACCAGGTCCACCCTGGACTAAAACAGCCTTTATGACCAGGTCCACCCTGGACTAGAACAGCCTCTATGACCAGGTCCACCCTGGACTAGAACAGCCTTTATGACCAGGTCCACCCTGGACTAGAACAGCCTTTATGACCAGGTCCATCCTGGACTAGAACAGCCTTTATGACCAGGTCCATCCTGGACTAGAACAGCCTTTATGACCAGGTCCACCCTGGACTAGAACAGCCTCTATAAACAGGTCCACCCTGGACTAGAACAGCCTTTATGACCAGGTCCACCCTGGACTAGAACAGCCTTTATGACCAGGTCCACCCTGGACTAGAACAGCCTTTATGACCAGGTCCACCCTGGACTAGAACAGCCTTTATGACCAGGTCCACCCTGGACTAGAACAGCCTCTATGACCAGGTCCACCCTGGACTAGAACAGCCTCTATGACCAGGTCCACCCTGGACTAGAACAACCTCTATGACCAGGTCCACCCAGGACTAGAATAGCCTCTATGACCAGGTCCACCCTGGACTAGAACAGCCTTTATGACCAGGTCCACCCTGGACTAGAACAGCCTTTACGACCAGGTCCACCCTGGACTAGAACAGCCTTTATGACCAGGTCCATCCTGGACTAGAACAGCCTTTATGACCAGGTCCACCCTGGACTAGAACAGCCTTTATGACCATGTCCATCCTGGACTAGAACAGCCTTTATGACCAGGTCCACCCTGGACTAGAACAGCCTTTATGACCAGTTCCATCCTGGACTAGAACAGCCTTTATGACCAGGTCCACCCTGGACTAGAACAGCCTCTATAAACAGGTCCACCCTGGACTAGAACAGCCTTTATGACCAGGTCCACCCTGGACTAGAACAGCCTTTATGACCAGGTCCACCCTGGACTAGAACAGCTTTTATGACCAGGTCCACCCTGGACTAGAACAGCCTTTATGACCAGGTCCACCCTGGACTAGAACAGCCTCTATGACCAGGTCCACCCTGGACTAGAACAGCCTCTATGACCAGGTCCACCCTGGACTAGAACAGCCTTTATGACCAGGTCCACCCTGGACTAGAACAGCCTCTATGACCAGGTCCACCCTGGACTAGAACAGCCTTTATGACCAGGTCCACCCTGGACTAGAACAGCCTTTATGACCAGGTCCATCCTGGACTAGAACAGCCTTTATGACCAGGTCCATCCTGGACTAGAACAGCCTTTATGACCAGGTCCACCCTGGACTAGAACAGCCTCTATGACCAGGTCCACCCTGGACTAGAACAGCCTTTATGACCAGGTCCACCCTGGACTAGAACAGCCTCTATGACCAGGTCCACCCTGGACTAGAATAGCCTCTATGACCAGGTCCACCCTGGACTAGAACAACCTCTATGACCAGGTCCACCCTGGACTAGAATAGCCTCTATGACCAGGTCCACCCTGGTCTAGAACAGCCTTTATGACCAGGTCCACCCTGGACTAGAACAGCCTTTACGACCAGGTCCACCCTGGACTAGAACAGCCTTTATGACCAGGTCCACCCTGGACTAGAACAGCCTTTACGACCAGGTCCACCCTGGACTAGAACAGCCTTTATGACCAGGTCCATCCTGGACTAGAACAGCCTTTATGACCAGGTCCACCCTGGACTAGAACAGCCTTTATGACCAGGTCCATCCTGGACTAGAACAGCCTTTATGACCAGGTCCACCCTGGACTAGAACAGCCTTTACGACCAGGTCCACCCTGGACTAGAACAGCCTTTATGACCAGGTCCATCCTGGACTAGAACAGCCTTTATGACCAGGTCCACCCTGGACTAGAACAGCCTCTATGACCAGGTCCACCCTGGACTAGAACAGCCTCTATGACCAGGTCCACCCTGGACTAGAACAGCCTCTATGACCAGGTCCACCCTGGACTAGAACAACCTCTATGACCAGGTCCACCCAGGACTAGAATAGCCTCTATGACCAGGTCCACCCTGGACTAGAACAGCCTTTATGACCAGGTCCACCCTGGACTAGAACAGCCTTTATGACCAGGTCCATCCTGGACTAGAACAGCTTTTATGACCAGGTCCACCCTGGACTAGAACAGCCTCTATGACCAGGTCCACCCTGGACTAGAACAGCCTTTATGACCAGGTCCACCCTGGACTAGAACAGCCTCTATGACTAGGTCCACCCTGGACTAGAATAGCCTCTATGACCAGGTCCACCCTGGACTAGAACAACCTCTATGACCAGGTCCACCCTGGACTAGAATAGCCTCTATGACCAGGTCCACCCTGGTCTAGAACAGCCTTTATGACCAGGTCCACCCTGGACTAGAACAGCCTTTACGACCAGGTCCACCCTGGACTAGAACAGCCTTTATGACCAGGTCCACCCTGGACTAGAACAGCCTTTACGACCAGGTCCACCCTGGACTAGAACAGCCTTTATGACCAGGTCCATCCTGGACTAGAACAGCCTTTATGACCAGGTCCACCCTGGACTAGAACAGCCTTTATGACCAGGTCCATCCTGGACTAGAACAGCCTTTATGACCAGGTCCACCCTGGACTAGAACAGCCTTTACGACCAGGTCCACCCTGGACTAGAACAGCCTTTATGACCAGGTCCATCCTGGACTAGAACAGCCTTTATGACCAGGTCCACCCTGGACTAGAACAGCCTCTATGACCAGGTCCACCCTGGACTAGAACAGCCTCTATGACCAGGTCCACCCTGGACTAGAACAGCCTCTATGACCAGGTCCACCCTGGACTAGAACAACCTCTATGACCAGGTCCACCCAGGACTAGAATAGCCTCTATGACCAGGTCCACCCTGGACTAGAACAGCCTTTATGACCAGGTCCACCCTGGACTAGAACAGCCTTTACGACCAGGTCCACCCTGGACTAGAACAGCCTTTATGACCAGGTCCACCCTGGACTAGAACAGCCTTTATGACCATGTCCATCCTGGACTAGAACAGCCTTTATGACCAGGTCCACCCTGGACTAGAACAGCCTTTATGACCAGTTCCATCCTGGACTAGAACAGCCTTTATGACCAGGTCCACCCTGGACTAGAACAGCCTCTATAAACAGGTCCACCCTGGACTAGAACAGCCTTTATGACCAGGTCCACCCTGGACTAGAACAGCCTTTATGACCAGGTCCACCCTGGACTAGAACAGCTTTTATGACCAGGTCCACCCTGGACTAGAACAGCCTTTATGACCAGGTCCACCCTGGACTAGAACAGCCTCTATGACCAGGTCCACCCTGGACTAGAACAGCCTCTATGACCAGGTCCACCCTGGACTAGAACAGCCTTTATGACCAGGTCCACCCTGGACTAGAACAACAGCCTCTATGACCAGGTCCACCCTGGACTAGAACAGCCTTTATGACCAGGTCCACCCTGGACTAGAACAGCCTTTATGACCAGGTCCATCCTGGACTAGAACAGCCTTTATGACCAGGTCCATCCTGGACTAGAACAGCCTTTATGACCAGGTCCACCCTGGACTAGAACAGCCTCTATGACCAGGTCCACCCTGGACTAGAACAGCCTTTATGACCAGGTCCACCCTGGACTAGAACAGCCTCTATGACCAGGTCCACCCTGGACTAGAATAGCCTCTATGACCAGGTCCACCCTGGACTAGAACAGCCTCTATGACCAGGTCCACCCTGGACTAGAACAACCTCTATGACCAGGTCCACCCTGGACTAGAATAGCCTCTATGACCAGGTCCACCCTGGTCTAGAACAGCCTTTATGACCAGGTCCACCCTGGACTAGAACAGCCTTTATGACCAGGTCCACCCTGGACTAGAACAGCCTTTATGACCAGGTCCACCCTGGACTAGAACAGCCTTTACGACCAGGTCCACCCTGGACTAGAACAGCCTTTATGACCAGGTCCATCCTGGACTAGAACAGCCTTTATGACCAGGTCCACCCTGGACTAGAACAGCCTTTATGACCAGGTCCATCCTGGACTAGAACAGCCTTTATGACCAGGTCCACCCTGGACTAGAACAGCCTTTATGACCAGGTCCACCCTGGACTAGAACAGCCTTTATGACCATGTCCATCCTGGACTAGAACAGCCTTTATGACCAGGTCCACCCTGGACTAGAACAACCTCTATGACCAGGTCCACCCTGGACTAGAATAGCCTCTATGACCAGGTCCACCCTGGACTAGAACAGCCTCTATGACCAGGTCCACCCTGGACTAGAACAACCTCTATGACCAGGTCCACCCTGGACTAGAATAGCCTCTATGACCAGGTCCACCCTGGTCTAGAACAGCCTTTATGACCAGGTCCACCCTGGACTAGAACAGCCTTTATGACCAGGTCCACCCTGGACTAGAACAGCCTTTATGACCAGGTCCATCCTGGACTAGAACAGCCTTTATGACCAGGTCCACCCTGGACTAG
>NC_068449.1:8404553-8409319 GCF_023373465.1 Oncorhynchus keta | reverse complement strand
CCCCAGACCTATACATACAGGACCCACGCCGAGAGGACCTACATCCAGACCAAAGCACCACCAGCCACATCCAGACCCCAACCCAACCAGTGAACACCCCTAAGTCAACCATGCCCACACCCCATTTAGGCCCCCCAGATCAGCCTATGTCCCTCCTGCCCACACCCATGCCCCCCACTCCCGCAGAGAGGGCCTCAACATGGAAGTCACACATACGCCCAGGCCGTGAGCAGGCAACAGGCCCAACCCCCACTCTTACAATAGCCCAAGCCAATGGCAGGTACCAGATGCTCAGCATGCTCTGCTCACACTTACTGGTCTGAGGCCAAACCACACGACTAACAACATTGGACACTTTTATGGAACACAAAAGCCTTCACTATATCATCCTGGGAATATCCAAGGCCTGAGGTCATCTGCCTTTGGCCTAAAGAGCAGGAAACTGGACTTCACCAAATAAATTGGAAATACAGACATTGTCATCCCACAAAGAAACATGGTAGAGAGGAGATGGACCCACTGGTCGCCCTGTTAGAGAAAGCTGGTAGTCCCATCCACCAAACTACCAGGTGTGAAACAGGAAGGAACTCAGGGGTATGCTAATTTGATATAGAGTAGACCTAACTCACTCTATTAAATTAATCAAAACAGGAATATTTTACATTTGGCAAGAAATTCAAAAGGAAATTGTCTCAACAGAGAAAAATGTCCTCCTGTGTGTTACCTATATCCCCCAATAGAATCCCTATACTTTAATGAAGACAGCTTCTCCATCCTGAAGGGGTAAATCAATCATTTCCAGGCCCAGGGACATGTACTAGTTTTTGCAACCTAAAATGCCAGATCTGGACAAGAACCTGGGACACCCTCAGCCCACAGGGGACAAACACCTGCCTGGGAGGTGACAGCATTTTTTCTTCCCTCCCCCATATGCCCCTAGGCACAATTACGACAACATAGTCAGATGCTGGGTATGTACATAGTAGGCTTCGCGGGACTCCTATGGTAGGTACACTTATAGCTCATCTCTAGGCAGTAGTACTGTAGACTACTTTATCACTGACCCTCAACCCAGAGTATTTCAGAGTATTCACACTCAGACCACTGACAACACCTATCAGACCACAGCAAAATCACAGTCTACTTGAACAGAGCAATACTCAATCATGAGGCATCAAAGCTAAAGGAACTGAATAATATTACAAAATGCTATAGATGGAAGGATGGAAACCTACCAAAAAACAATTTGGCAACAACAAACTCAATCCCTTTTAGACAACTTCCTGAATAAAGTTCCACTGTAAGAGTGAAGGTGTAAACTTGGCAGTAGAAAGCCTAAACAGTATATTTGACCTCTCAGCTTCTCTATCAAATCTAAAAACAAAATCAAACCAGAAAACCTAAGAAAATGAAGAACACTGACAAATGGTTTGATGAAGAATGCAATAACCTTAGAAATAAATTGAGTAACCCATTCAACCAAAAAACATAGAGACCCGGAAAATCTGAGCTTATGCCTTGTGGTGCATCACTAAACAATACAGAAATACACTACGGAATAATAAGGAACAGCACGTCAGAAATCAGCTCAATGTAATTGAAGAATTCATAGACTCTAACCACCTCTAGGAAAATTGGAAAACACTAAACAAACAACAGCACAAAGAGTTATCTATCCAAAACCAAGATAAACCCCTTCTTGAATCTTTTGGTCCTTTAACAAAGAACAAACAGCAAAACATTTACATGATCAAATACAAATCTTAGAATCAACTATTTGTCACCTCCTGACCTTAGTTCCTTTTATATGTCTCTATTTTAGTTTGGTCAGGATTGGGGTGGGCATTCTATGTGTTGTTCTATGATTTTTGTTTCTATGTTTAGGCCTGGTATGGTTCCCAATCAGAGGCAGCTGTTTATTGTTGTTCTGTTTGAGAACCATACTAGGCAGCCTGTTTTCCCACTATGGGTTGTAGGTAGTTGTTTCCTGTTTTGTCACCTAATAGGACTGTTTCGGCTTTGCCGTGTTTGCGCCTTGTTACTTTTTTGTTCAGTTTAATAAATATAACATGAACACTTACCACGCCGCATTGGTCGGATCCTTCATACTCCTCGTCAGAAGAGGAGGAAAACCGTTACACTATTAAAGACTACCAGAACCTACTAGATTCTCCAATTACATTGAATTAACTACAGGATGAAATGCATACCCTCCAACCCAAAAGGCCTGTGTTGTTGATGGTATCCTCAAAGAAATTACAAAATATACAGACCACAAATTCCAACTGGCTATACTTAAACTGTTTAACATCCTCCTTGGCTCTGGCATCTTCCCCAATATTTGGAACCAAGGACTGATTACCCAAATCCACAAAAGTTGAGACAAATTTGACCCCAATAATTACTGGGAAATTAGTCAACAGCAACCTTGGGAAAATCCTCCACATTATCATTAACAGCAGACAATGTACTGAGAAAATGGCAAATTGGCTTTTTACCAAATTACAGTACGACAGACCACGTATTCACCCTGCACATCCTAATTGATTGACAAACAAACCAAAAACAAAGGCAAAGTCTTCTCATGCTTTGTTGATTTCAATAAAGCTTTAGACTCACTTTGGTATGAGGGTCTGCTATACAAACTGATGGAAAGGGGTGTTGGGGGAAAAACATACAACATTATAAAATCCATGTACACAAACAACAAGTGTGTGGTTAAATGGGCAAAAATAAACTCACATTTCTTTCCACAGGGCCGTGGGTGAGACAAGGATGCAGCTTAACTCCAACCTCTTCAACATATATATCAATGAATTAGTGAGGGCACTAGAACAGTCTGCAGCACCCGGCCTCACCCTACTAGAATCTGATGTCAAATGTCTACTGTTTGATGATGATCTGATGCTTTTGTCCCCGACCAAGGAGGGACTAACGTAGCACCTAGATCTTCTGCACAGATTCTGTCAGACCTGGGCCCTGACAGTGAATCCAAGTAAGACACAAATAATGGTGTTCCAAAAAAGGTCCAGTCGCCAGGACCACAAACACAAATTCCATCTAGGCACCGTTGCCCTACAGCACACAAAAACCTATACAGACCTCAGCGTAACATCAGCACCACAGGTAACTTCCACAAAGCTGTGAACGATCTGAGAGACAAGGCGTGAAGGGGACTTCTATGCCATCAAAAGGAACATAAAATTCAACATATCAATTAGGATCAGGCTAAAAATACTTGAGTCCGTTATAGACCCCATTGCCCTTTATGGTTGTGAGGTCTGGGGTCTGCTCACCAACCAAGAATTCACAAAAAGGGACAAACACCAAATTGAGACTGCATGCAGAATTCTGAAAGAATATCCTCTATGTACAACATTAGACACCAAATAATGCAGGCAGAGCAGAATTAGGTCGATAACCACTAAATTTTCAAAATCCAGAGAGCCATTAAATTCTACAACCACCTAAAAGGAAGCGGTTCCCAAATCTTCCATAACAAAGCCATCACCTACAGAGAGATGAACTTGGAGAAGTGTCCCTTAAGCAAGCTGGTCCTGGGGCTCTGTTCATAAACACAGACCCCACAGAGCCCCAGGACAGCAACACAATTAGACCCAACCAAATCATGAGAAAACAAAAAGATAATTACTTGACGAATTGGAAAAAAATTACAAAAAAAACTGAGCAAACCAGAATGCTGTTTGACCCTAAACAGAGAGTACACAGTGGCAGAATACCTGACCACTGTGACTGACCCAAACCTAGACTTGGCTCTCAAAAAAGACAGGATATATGCACACTGCCCACAAAATGAGGTGGAAACTGAGCTGCACTTCCTAACCTCCTGCCAAATGTATGCCCATATTAGAGACACATATTTCCCTCAAATTATACAGATACACAAAGAATTAGAAAACAAACCCACTTTAATAAACTCCCATATCTACTGGGTGAAATGCCACAGTGCCATCACAGCAGCAAGATGTGTGACCTGTTGCCACAAGAAAAGGCCAACCAATGAAGAACAAAGAACATTTTTTATATACAACCCATATTTATGTTTATTTATTTTCTCTTTTGTACTTTAACCATTTGCACATAGTTTGACATGTGTAATGTCTTTATTCTTTTGGAACTTTTGAGAGTGTAGTGTTTATTGATCATTTTTATTGTTTATTTCACTTTTGTTTATTATCTAGTTAATTTGCTTTGGCAATGTAAAAATGTTTTCCATGTCAATAAAGCCCTTAAATTGGAATTGAATTGAATTGAGAGAGAGTGAGAGAGAAGTGGATCGAGAGGAGAGCGAGAGAGGAGAAAAGTTAGAAAGAGAGAGAGAGAGAGAGAGGAGGTAGACAGAGAGAGAGAGAGAGAGAGAGAGAGAGAGAGAGAGAGAGAGAGAGAGAGAGAGGTAGACAGAGAGAGAGAGAGAGAGAGAGAGAGAGAGAGAGGTAGACAGAGAGAGAGAGAGAGAGAGAAAGAGGTGGGGAGAAAGATAGAGAGTTATGTAAATTGAATTCTGTGGGCAGCACTGTGTTTGGAATATCAGATACGTCACACTAACCGCAGCATCAGATTTACCGTGGCCTGGTGGAATGATTTAGCATGGCCTGGTGGAATGATTTAGCATGGCCTGGTGGAATGATTTAGCATGGCCCGGTGGAATGATTTAGCATGGCCTGATGGAATGATTTAGCATGGCTCCAGGAATGGATTTAGCAACCGTGGAATGATTTAGCATGGCCCGTAATGATTTAGCATGG
>NC_068449.1:8398308-8404453 GCF_023373465.1 Oncorhynchus keta | reverse complement strand
CCTCTATGACCAGGTCCACCCTGGACTAGAACAACCTCTATGACCAGGTCCACCCTGGACTAGAATAGCCTCTATGACCAGGTCCACCCTGGTCTAGAACAGCTTCTTATGACCAGGTCCACCCTGGACTAGAACAGCCTTTATGACCAGGTCCACCCTGGACTAGAACAGCCTTTATGACCAGGTCCACCCTGGACTAGAACAGCCTTTATGACCAGGTCCACCCTGGACTAGAACAGCCTTTATGACCAGGTCCATCCTGGACTAGAACAGCCTTTATGACCAGGTCCACCCTGGACTAGAACAGCCTTTATGACCAGGTCCATCCTGGACTAGAACAGCCTTTATGACCAGGTCCACCCTGGACTAGAACAGCCTTTATGACCAGGTCCACCCTGGACTAGAACAGCCTTTATGACCATGTCCATCCTGGACTAGAACAGCCTTTATGACCAGGTCCACCCTGGACTAGAACAACCTCTATGACCAGGTCCACCCTGGACTAGAATAGCCTCTATGACCAGGTCCACCCTGGACTAGAACAGCCTCTATGACCAGGTCCACCCTGGACTAGAACAACCTCTATGACCAGGTCCACCCTGGACTAGAATAGCCTCTATGACCAGGTCCACCCTGGTCTAGAACAGCCTTTATGACCAGGTCCACCCTGGACTAGAACAGCCTTTATGACCAGGTCCACCCTGGACTAGAACAGCCTTTATGACCAGGTCCATCCTGGACTAGAACAGCCTTTATGACCAGGTCCACCCTGGACTAGAACAGCCTTTATGACCAGTAGTACTGTAGACTACTTTATCACTGACCTCAACCCAGAGTATTTCAGAGTATTCACACTCAGACCACTGACAACACCTATCAGACCACACCCTAATTGATTGACAAACAAACCAAAACAAAGGCAAAGTCTTCTCATGCTTTGTTGATTTCAATAAAGCTTTAGACTCAATTTGGCATGAGGGTCTGCTATACAAACTGATGGAAAGGGGTGTTGGGGGGAAAAACATACGACATTATAAAATCCATGTACACAAACAACAAGTGTGTGGTTAAATGGGCAAAAATAAACTCACATTTCTTTCCACAGGGCCGTGGGGTGAGACAAGGATGCAGCTTAACTCCAACCTCTTCAACATATATATCAATGAATTAGTGAGGGCACTAGAACAGTCTGCAGCACCCGGCCTCACCCTACTAGAATCTGATGTCAAATGTCTACTGTTTGATGATGATCTGATGCTTTTGTCCCCGACCAAGGAGGGACTAACGTAGCACCTAGATCTTCTGCACAGATTCTGTCAGACCTGGGCCCTGACAGTGAATCCAAGTAAGACACAAATAATGGTGTTCCAAAAAAGGTCCAGTCGCCAGGACCACAAACACAAATTCCATCTAGGCACCGCTAGTTCTACAGCACACAAAAACCTATACAGACCTCAGCGCAACATCAGCACCACAGGTAACTTCCACAAAAGCTGTGAACGATCTGAGAGACAAGGCGAAGGGACTTCTATGCCATCAAAAGGGAACATAAAATTCAACATATCAATTAGATCAGGCTAAAATACTTGAGTCCGTTATAGACCCTATTGCTCCTTATGGCTGTGGAGGTCTGGGGTCTGCTCACCAACCAAGAATTCACAAAAAGGGACAAACACCAAATTGAGACTGCATGCAGAATTTCGAAAGAATATCCTCAAAATATTAGATACCAATAATGCAGGCAGAGCAGAATTAGAACATAACCAATAAATTTTCAAAATTCAGAGAGCACACCCTACAATCACCTGAAGAAGTTGGAACATCAAATTACTTATAATGTTAATACCTACAGAGAGACAACTTGGAGAAGTGTCCCTTAAGCAAGCTGGTCCTGGGGCTCTGTTCATAAACACAGACCCCACAGAGCCCCAGGACAGCAACACAATTAGACCCAACCAAATCATGAGAAAACAAAAAGATAATTACTTGACGAATTGGAAAAAAATTACAAAAAAAACTGAGCAAACCAGAATGCTGTTTGACCCTAAACAGAGAGTACATACACAGTGGCAGAATACCTGACCACTGTGACTGACCCAAACCTAGACTTGGCTCTCAAAAGAAGACAGGATATATGCACACTGCCCACAAAATGAGGTGGAAACTGAGCTGCACTTCCTAACCTCCTGCCAAATGTATGACCATATTAGAGACACATATTTCCCTCAGATTATACAGATACACAAAGAATTAGAAAACAAACCCAATTTTAATGAACTCCCATATCTACTGGGTGAAATGCCACAGTGTGCCATCACAACAGCAAGATGTGTGACCTGTTGCCACAAGAAAAGGTCAACCAGTGAAGAACAAAGAACATTTTTATATACAACCCATATTTATGTTTATTTATTTTCTCTTTTGTACTTTAACCATTTGCACATAGTTTGACATGTGTAATGTCTTTATTCTTTTGGAACTTTTGAGAGTGTAGTGTTTATTGATCATTTTTATTGTTTATTTCACTTTTGTTTATTATCTAGTTAATTTGCTTTGGCAATGTAAAAATGTTTTCCATGTCAATAAAGCCCTTAAATTGGAATTGAATTGAATTGAATTGAATTGAGAGAGAGAAGTGGATCGAGAGAGAGCGAGAGGGAGAAAAGTTAGAAAGTGAGAGAGAGAGAGAGAGGTAGACGAAGAGAGAGAGGTAGACGGAGAGAGGGAGAGAGAGAGAGAGAGAGAGAGGTAGACGGAGAGAGAGAGAGAGAGAGAGAGAGAGAGAGGGGGAGAGAGAGGGAGAAAAGTTAGTGAGAGAGAGAGAGAGAGAGAGAGAGAGAGAGAGAGAGAGAGAGAGAGAGAGAGAGGGAGAAAAGTTAGAGTGAGAGAGAGAGGTAGACGGAGAGAGAGAAAGAGAGGGAGGCAGAGAGTTGGACAGAGAGAGGTAGATGGAGAGAGAGGTAGACGGAGAGAGAGAGAGAGAGAGAGGGAGAGAGAGAGAGAGAGGTAGACAGAGAGAGAGAGAGAGAGAGAGAAAAGTTAAAGTGAGAGAGAGAGAGAGAGAGAAAGAGGTGGGGAGAAAGATAGAGAGTTATGTAAATTGAATTCTGTGGGCAGCACTGTGTTTGGAATATCAGATACGTCACACTAACCGCAGCATCAGATTTACCGTGGCCTGGTGGAATGATTTAGCATGGCCTGGTGGAATGATTTAGCATGGCCTGGTGGAATGATTTAGCATGGCCCGTTGGAATGATTTAGCATGGCCCGGTGGAATGATTTAGCATGGCCCGGTGGAATGGTTTAGCATGGCCTGGTGGAATGATTTAGCATGGCCTGGTGGAATGATTTAGCATGGCCCGGTGGAATGATTTAGCATGGCCCGGTGGAATGATTTAGCATGGCCTGGTGGAATGATTTAGCATGGCCTGGTGGAATGATTTAGCATGGCCTGGTGGAATGATTTAGCATGGCCCGTGAATGATTTAGGCATGGCTCGTGGAATGATTTAGCATGGCCCGTGGAATGATTTAGCAGCTGGCCCGGTGGAATGATTTAGCATGGCCCGGTGGAATGATTTAGCATGGCTGGGGTGGAATGATTTAGCATGGCCCGGTGGAAATTTAGCATGGCCCCTTGTGAATGATGTAGCATGGCCCGGTGGAATGATTTAGCATGGCCCGGTGGGAATGATTTAGCATGGCCTGGTGGAATGATTTAGCATACCTGGTGGAAATGATTTAGCAAATCAAAATCAAATCAAATTTATTTATATAGCTCCTCGCACATCAGCCAGATATCTGAAAAAGTGCTGTACAGAAACCCAGCCTAAAACCCCAAACAGCAAACAATGCAGGTGTAAAAGCACGGTGGCTAGGAAAACTCCCTACAAAGGCCAAAACCTAGGAAGAAACCTAGAGAGGAACCGTCATGTGGGGGTGGCCAGTCCCCTTTCTGGCTGTGCCGGGTGCAGAGATTATAAACAGAACATGACCAAGATGTTCAACAAACCAAATGACCAGCATGGTCGAATAATAAGGCAGAACAGTTGAAACTGAGCAGCACAGCAGGTGGACTGGGGACAGCAAGGAGCCTTCATGTCAGGTAGTCCTGGGCACGGTCCTAGGGCTCAGGTCAGTTGAAACTGAGCAGGAGCATACAGGGTGGACTGGGGACACAAGGAGTCCTCATGTCAGGTAGTCCTGGGGACATGGGTCCTAGGCTCAGGTCCTCCGAGAGAGAGAAAGAAAGAGAGAAGGAGAGAATTAGAGAACGCACACTTAGATTCACACAGGACACCGAATAGACAGAGAAGTACTCCAGATATAACAAACTGACCCTAGTCTCCGACACATAAACTACTGCAGCATAAATACTGGGAGGCTGGAGACAGAGGGGTCAGAGACACTGTGGCCCCATCCGAGACACCGACAGGCCAAACAGGAAGGATATAACCCCACCCACTTTGCCAAAGCACATCCTACACCACTAGAGGGATATCTTCAACCACCAACTTACCATCCTGAGACAAGGCCGAGTGATAGCCCACAAAGATCTCCGCCACGGTACAACCCAAGGGGCAACCCAGACAGGCCGACCACAACAGTGAAATCAAATCCCACCCAGGTGACGCACCCCCCAGGGACGGCACGCAGAGAGCCCCAGCAAGCCAGTGACTCAGCCCCGTAACAGGGTTAGAGGCAGAGAATCCCAGTGAAGAGGGGAACCGGCTAGGCAGAGACAGCAAGGGCGGCCCAAGCTGCTCCAGAGCCTTTCCGTTCACCCTTCCCACTCCTGGGCCAGACTACTCAATCATATGACCCACTGAAGAGATGAGTCTTCAGTAAAGACTTAAAGGTTGAGACTGCAGCTTGCGTCTCTGACATGGGTAGGCAGACTGTTCCATGTAAATGGAGCCTCTATAGGAGA
The DNA here is from genome assembly GCF_023373465.1 of Oncorhynchus keta. NCBI lineage: Eukaryota > Metazoa > Chordata > Actinopteri > Salmoniformes > Salmonidae > Oncorhynchus > Oncorhynchus keta. The sequence goes on along the minus strand of NC_068449.1, from coordinate 8,399,524 downwards.
AAGCCCTGCCTCCAGCTGCTTGCTTGAAATTCTAGGACACCAGGGAGGCCTGCGTCTTGTGACCGTAGCGCACGTGTAGGGTATGCACGGCAGTGACCAAATCAGAGAGGTAGGAGCAAGCCCATGTAATGCTTTGTAGGTTGCAGTAAAACCTGGAATCAGCCCTGCTTTGACAGGAAGCCAGCAGAGAGGCTAGCACTGGAGTAATATGATCAAATTTTGGTTCTAGTCAGATTCTAAAGCCGTATTTAGCACTAACTGAAGTTTATTTAGTGCTTTATCCGGGTAGCCGGAAAACAGAGCATTGCAGTAGTCTAACCTAGAAGTGACAAAAAGCATGGATTAATTTTTCGCATCATTTTTGACAGAAAGTTTCTGATTTTTGCAATGTTACTAGATGGAAAAAGCTGTCCTCAAATGGTCTTGATATGTTCTTCAAAAGAGAGATCAGGTCCAGAGTAACGCCGAGGTCCTTCACAGGCTTTATTTGAGATTTACTGTACAACCATTAAGATTAATTGTCAGATTCAACAGAAGATCTCTTTGTTTCTGGGACCTAGAACAAGCATCTCTGTTTTGTCCTAGTTTAATAGTAGAAAGTTTGCAGCCATCCACTTTCCCTTATGTCTGCATGGCCCGGTGAAATGATTTAGCATGGCCTGGTGGAATGATTTAGCATGGCCTGGTGTGGAATGATTTAGCATGGCCTGGTGGAATGTGATTTAGCATGGCCCAGTGGAATGATTTAAATGGCCTGGTGGAATGATTTAGCATGGCCCGGGTGAATGATTTTAGCATGGCCTGGTGAATGATTTAGCATGGCCCGTGGAATGATTTAGCATGGCCTGTGGAACATTTTTAGCATGGCCCGGTGGAATGATTTAGTATGGCCCGTGGAATGATTTAGCATGGCCCGGTGGAGTGATTTAGCATGGCCCAGTGTGGGAGGCCTGGTGAATGATTTCGTGGCTGGCCTGGTGGAATGATTTAGCATGGCCTGGTGGAATGATTTAGCATGGCCTGGTGGAATGATTTAGCATGGCCTGCGGAATGATTTAGCATGGCCCGGTGGAATGATTTAAGCATGGCCCGTGGAATGATTTAGCATGGCCCGTGGAATGATTTAGCATGGCCTGGTGGAATGGGATTTAGCATGGCCTGGTGGAATGATTTAGCATGGCCCGTGAATGGATTTAGCATGGCCCGGTGGAATGAT
>NC_068449.1:8383700-8398208 GCF_023373465.1 Oncorhynchus keta | reverse complement strand
GGAAGCTGAGATGACCCCTGATATGTAGGCTACTGTACAATACCATAACAGCACAAATGCTCTCCCTTTGAATTTTTCCTCCATAGAGTTGATCTCACCACAGGCCTCAGAGGACTCACAGGTCCATCTACCTGAGCCACAGATGTCTCAGGCTCTCTGTACCGTAGCAACACCGGTTCTGATGTACACTTAGGGTCACAGAGGGTATCAGGGTATTCGGGTCACCCCCAGGGTGGAGGTCAGGAAGCATACGCTGGTTGGAGGACATGGCCCCTGTCATGAAGTTGGCCTGTGGGTAAGGTTTATGACCCCCCCATAAATACCTTTCTCCCTTCCTTCTCTGACTCTACTCAAGGACTCTTGAATAGCCTTTGTTAAACATAGAGAGTCTGGGAACATCAAACAAGTGGAGGGAAAGGAAGCATGTTTAGGTAATAGAACCAGTTGAAAATATGTGTTGGTACTTAATGAATATTATGTCAGTTCGGTTGTCATCTGAGACATTATGACTGATGGCAGGATGACCAAAACTGTATCTGGGAAAGTCTACACATTCTAGTTATCAGATTCACATGGAATTGTTGTGCAATTTAAATGTTTAAATATGACACTATTTGTGAAAAGATTAAATGTAATTTTATCTTCCAAATGAGAGATTAGGGTTTTCATAAGGTTAGGGCTCTGCTCAATCAGTGGCCCGCCCCTGTGAATAGACATGAGTTATAAACTATGAAAACACACCCTTCTCTCCCTCCACTATATAAGCCCTTGACGAAAATGTAACCTCCTGTTCTGAGGTCGATAGGAAGACGGTCCATACGTTGAAAAGGACTAACATGTCAACTACAGAACTAAGCCAACCTCAGCGTGAGCTTTTGTTGTGAATGGTATAAACTTTGAACTCTTATTCACTAAAGAAGTGAGACATCCTAGCCGTTGAGTGTAAACTTGGGCTCGGAATGAACAGACAGAGTATCCCATCTACCACACAATGACGACACTACAACGTATCCCGTTCACCATCAGAGACACTCTTCAAAGGACAAAGGACTCTGTTGGGCAACACGGCTTTCCATATACCACCAACCTATTGAAGTGCAGCTCATAGTAAATATTTATTGCATTTCCCTTTTCCAAATGTTCCATCCACATAATTTGTAATCAATGTATGATTCATTCTGTGTAGATGCAATTCTGTGTGATTAGTTAGGTATTTAGTAAATAAATAATTAAACCCAATTTTGTATTGCTGATTCAACTTGTTAGCCAGGGTTTGTGAAGTTAACCAAGAATTTACAACTTTCTGATGAGACTGAAATAATGTGACAATTAATATTGACCGCTATTGATCTAAAATATTACTAGATCTTTCAGAGTTTATTCGGAAGATAACAACTCTATAAACATTATTTCGTGGTGCCCCGACTTTCTAGTTAATTACATTTACATGATTAGCTCAATCAGGTAATATTAATTACAGAGAAGGGATTTTATAGAATAGCATGTAATATCACTTCATCCGGCATAGCCAAAGACACGACACCCCCTTAAACTCCATAAACAACTTTCTCAAGCACAAATAGAGGCACACATCTGGTCGCCAACAGAATGGCCTTCTCAGGAACCATAAAAGTAGTTGTGATCTTAAGTAGAATAATGAGTCCTGGTGGGACTGCTGATTTCATTTTTGTGCAAGACTACACAGCCTCAGAAAGGGTAATAATTATCTTTCATGTGCTTGTCTTTGCTTGTATCGCAGTCAGTGAGTGTCCACTGGGCCCTTGGAAGCTCAAACATGGCTGGAAAAAAACACCACCTGTCATACAGAAAGGAGAAAGCAGGGAACGGTTGGGGACAGGTGAGTCGGATAAAGTGCAGGGAACGGTTGGGACAAGTAGTCAGACAGAGAGCAGGGAACGGTTGGGGACAGGTGGGTCGGATAGAGGGCAGGGAATGGTTGGGGACAGGTGGGTCGGATAGAGAGCAGGGAATGGTTGGGGACAGGTGGGTCGGATAGAGAGCAGGGAACGGTTGGGGACGGTGGGTTGGACAGAGAGCAGGGAACGGTTAAGGACCGGGGGGTCGGAGAGAGAGCAGGGAACGGTTAAGGACAGGTGGTTAGGACAGAGAGGAAGGAATGGTTGGGGACAGGTGGGTCAGATAGAGAGAAGGGAACGGTTAAGGACAGGTGGTTTGGACAGAGAGGAAGGAACGGTTGGGGACAGGTGGGTCGGATAGAGAGCAGGGAATGGTTGGGGACAGGTGGGTCGGATAGAGAGCAGGGAACGGTTAAGGACAGGTGGGTTGGACAGAGAGGAAGGAACGGTTGGGGACAGGTGGGTCGGATAGAGAGCAGGGAATGGTTGGGGACAGGTGGGTCGGATAGAGAGCAGGGAATGGTTGGGGACAGGTGGGTCGGATAGAGAGCAGGGAACGGTTGGGGACGGTGGGTTGGACAGAGAGCAGGGAACGGTTAAGGACAGGTGGTTCGGACTGAGAGGGAGGAACGGTTGGGGACAGGTGGGTCGGATAGAGAGCAGGGAACGGTTGGAGACAGGTGGGTCGGACAGAGAGCAGGGAACGGTTAAGGACAGGTGGTTCGGACAGAGAGGAAGGAACGGTTAGGGACAGGTATGTCGGATAGAGAGCAGGGAATGGTTGGGGACCGGGGGGTTGGACAGAGAGGAGGGAACGATTAAGGACCGGGGGGTTGGACAGAGAGGAGGGAACGATTAGGGACCGGGGGGTTGGACAGAGAGGAGGGAACGATTAAGGACCGGGGGGTTGGACAGAGAGGAGGGAACGATTAAGGACCGGGGGGTTGGACAGAGAGCAGGGGACGGTTAAGGACCGGGGGGTTGGACAGAGAGGAAGGAACGGCTAAGGACCGGGGGGTTGGACAGAGAGGAGGGAACGATTAAGGACCGGGGGGTTGGACAGAGAGCAGGGGACGGTTAAGGACCGGGGGGTTGGACAGAGAGGAAGGAACGGCTAAGGACCGAGGGGTTGGACAGAGAGGAGGGAACGGTTAAGGACCGGGGGGTTGGACAGAGAGGAGGGAACGGTTAAGGACCGGGGGGTTGGACAGAGAGGAGGGAACGGTTAAGGACCGGGGGTTGGACAGAGAGGAGGGAACGGTTAAGGACCGGTGGGTTGGACAGAGAGCAGGGCTCGGTTAAGGACCGGGGGGTTGGACAGAGAGCAGGGAACGGTTAAGGACCGGGAGTTGGACAGAGAGCAGGAAGCGGTTAAGGACCGGGGTTGGACAGAGAGGAGACGGTTAAGGACCGGGGTTGGACAGAGAGCAGGGAACGGTTAAGGACCGGGGGGTTGGACAGAGAGCAGGGAACGGTTAAGGACCGGGGTTGGACAGAGAGCAGGAACGGTTGAGGACCGGGCGGTCGGAGAAGAGAGCAGGGAACGGTTAAGGACCGGGGGGTTGGACAGAGAGGAGGGAACGGTTAAGGACCGGGGGTTGGACAGAGAGGAGGGAACGGTTAAGGACCGGGGGGTTGGACAGAGAGGAGGGAACGGTTAAGGACCGGTGGGTTGGACAGAGAGGAGGGAACGGTTAAGGACCGGGGGGTTGGACAGAGAGGAGGGAACGGTTAAGGACCGGTGGGTTGGACAGAGAGCAGGGAACGGTTAAGGACCGGGGGGTTGGACAGAGTGGAGGGAGCAGTTAAGGACCGGTGGGTTGGACAGAGAGCAGGGAACGGTTAAGGACCGGGGGGTTGGACAGAGAGGAGGGAACGGTTAAGGACCGGGGGTTGGACAGAGAGGAGGGAACGGTTAAGGACCGGGGTTGGACAGAGAGGAGGGAACGGTTAAGGACCGGTGGGTTGGACAGAGAGCAGGGAACGGTTAAGGACCGGGGTTGGACAGAGAGGAGGGAACGGTTAAGGACCGGTGGGTTGGACAGAGAGCAGAGAACGGTTAAGGACCGGTGGGTTGGACAGAGAGCAGGGAACGGTTAGGGACCGGTGGGTTGGACAGAGAGCAGGGAACGGTTAAGGACCGGTGGGTTGGACAGAGAAGAGATATTTACACTGTTTTCTTCTACTTTTCTTTCTTTTACTTTCACTTCTTATTTTTTATCTTTTAAATTTACGACGAAAAAAAACTAAAACATTCTTTCTGCTTTTCATTTGTCTTCAGTTAGGTTTTCTATCAAAAGAACAGCCAACAAGTGATTTGTGGATTTTCTATCAGTGTTGTTGGCAGAGATTGAAAAACCCGGGAAAACAAGAAATTCATCACTGACCAAACATGTTTTCTGGACATGGCTGAACCCCCAAATACTAGGCGCTGTCACCGCCCCATGATGGAGGGGAGACACTTGTTTCAATCAATGAGAATGTCATCAGAGACAAACCTATATTTTCCACCTTTCTTACAGATACAGTATATGTCGGCCAATCCTCCTCCGCCAATCCTCCTCCGCCAATCCTCCTCCGCCAATCCTCCTCCGCCAATCCTCCTCCGCCAATTCGTCTCCGCCAATCCTCCTCCGCCAATCCTCCTCCGCCAATCCTCCTCCGCCAATCCTCCTCCGCCAATCCGCCTCCGCCAATCCTCTTCCGCCAATCCTCCTCCGCCAATCCTCCTCCGCCAATCCTCCTCCGCCAATCCGTCTCCGCCAATCCGTCTCCGCCAATCCTCCTCCGCCAATCCGTCTCCGCCAATCCTCCTCCGCCAATCCTCCTCCGCCAATCCCCATCCACCTCCTTTGATTAGAAGTAAGCCGTCAGAGACCAAGCGAGATGTCACTGTAGGTTGTGATCTTTGTGTAAAACCTTACCACTCCAATGGTTTCAGAAAATATCATCCCTCACTCCCTATAACGTTTTCTCTGAGGCTGGAAATTCTTTAATAGCAGAGCAATTAATGATATTGACGTATTCTAGCATTGTTCATCCATGTATGTATATGCAAAGCTGTCATCAAGGAAAAGGGTGGCTACTATGAAGAATCTAAATTTGTTTAAAACTTTTTTGGTTGCTACATGGTTCCATATGTGTTATTTCATAGTTGTGACGTCTTCACTATTATTCTACAATGTAGAACATAGTAAAAATAAAGAAAAAGCCTTGAATGAGTAGAGGTGTCCAAACGTTTGACTGGTACTGTAGATGTAGAGGTCTTTATGCAGAATGGATGCACTTCCACTTCCACTGCTGACGCAGGTGTGTTGACTCTCAAACATGTATTTATGAAATTCCATTCTCTGATATGCGTATAGACACTTCATCAACTAAAGACTACCACATGACTTTCAAACTGTTTGTTTTGGGGAGAGATACAGTAACACGGTTGATAAATTAAAATGTCATCTATTATGTCAAAGCCTTAGTTTTGTGGATGATCTGACAATGCTTCTGTATTGTCTGGTTTCTTCCCTTGAGCCGTTCAGGTCCTTAGATGTTATTGTTAAGGAAACCATTGGTTATCAAGTAGATCATGTATTGTGGATTGAACGTGCTGCTTGCTGCCACTACTGCTGTTGTCGCTGGACACCATATGTGTCTGTCTGTTTATCGATAGCTGGTGCTAATGTGCAGCGACACCAGGATTATCACACGCACACGCACACGCACACACACACACACACACACACACACACACACACACACACACACACACACACACACACACACACACACACACACACACACCTTCCCCACCTTCCCACCTTCCCACCTTCCCACCTAAGACCTACACATCTCCAGCTTTCAGTATGGCAGGCTGCTGGAGTGAACCGCCACAGAGAGAGAGCACATTTGTATTCATTATGGATCCCCATTAGTTCCTGTCAAGGCAGCAGCTACTCTTCCTGGGGTTTATTATGGATCCTCATTGGTTCCTGCCAAGGCAGCAGCTACTCTTCCTGGGTTTATTATGGATCCTCATTGCCCCTGCCAAGGCAGCAGCTACTCTTCCTGGGGGTTATTATGGATCCCCATTAGTTCCTGCCAAGGCAGCAGCTACTCTTCCTGGGGTTTTGTGTGGATCCCTATTAGTTCCTTCCAAGGCAGCAGCTACTCTTCCTGGGGTTTATTATGGATCCCCATTAGTTCCTGCCAAGGCAGCTACTCTTCCTGGGGTTTATTATGGATCCCCATTAGTTCCTGCCAAGGCAGCAGCTACTCTTCCTGGGGTTTATTATGGATCCCTATTAGTTCCTGCCAAGGCAGCAGATACTCTTCCTGGGGTTTTATTATGGATCCCCATTAGTTCCTGCCAAGGCAGCAGCTACTCTTCCTAGGGTTTATTATGGCTCCCCATTAGTTCCTGCCAAGGCAGCAGCTACTCTTCCTGGGGTTTATTATGGATCCCTATTAGATCCTGCCAAGGCAGCAGCTACTCTTCCTGGGGTTTATTATGGATCCCTATTAGATCCTGCTAAGGCAGCAGCTACTCTTCCTGGGGTCCAGCAACATTAAGGCAGTTAAATTACATTTAAAATATTACATTTCATAACACAACATTGTCACCTCTCTCCCTTCACGACACACGCCTGTCACCTCTCTCCCTTCACTACACACGCCTGTCACCTCTCTCCCTTCACTACACATGCCTGTCACCTCTCCCTTCACTACACACGCCTGTCACCTCTCTCCCTTCACTACATGCCTGTCACCTCTCTCCCTACACGACACATGCCTGTCCACCTCTCTCCCTTCACTACACACGCCTGTCACTCTCTCTCCCTTCACGACACATGTTTGTCACCTCTCTCCCTTCACGACATTATGCTCTGTCACCTTCTCTCCTTCACTACACACGCCTGTTCTCTCTCCCTTCACGACACATGCCTGTCACCTCTCTCCCTTCACTACGCCTGTCACCTCTCCTACACGACACATTTCTGTCACCTCTCTCCCTTCACTACACCGCCAGAGTCACCTCTCTCCCTTCCGACACATGCCTGTCACCTTCCTCCCTTCACTACACGCCTGTCACCTCTCTCCCTACACGACACATTTTCTGTCACCTCTCTCCCTTCACTACACATGCCTGTCACCTCTCCCCCTTCACGACACACGCCTGTCACCTCTCTCCCTTCACTACACACGCCTGTCACCTCCTCTCCCGCCACTGCACCGCCTGTCACCTCTTCCTTCACGACACACGCTGTCCCTCTCTCCCTTCACTACACCTGTCACCTCTCTCCCTTCACTACACACGCTGTCACCTCTCTCCCTTCACTACACACGCCTGTCACCTCTCTCCCTTCACTACACACGCCTGTCACCTCTCTCCCTTCACTACACACACGCCTGTCACCTCTCTCCTTCACTATACACGCTTGTTACCTCTCTCCTTCTACACACGCTGTCACCTTCTCTCCTTCACTACACACGCCTGTCACCTCTCTCCCTTCACTATACACGCCTGTCACCTCTTTCCCTTCACTACACACGCCTGTCACCTCTCTCCCTTCACTACACACGCCTGTCCTCTCTCCCTTCACTACACATGCCTGTCACCTCTCTCCCTTCACTACACACGCCTGTCACCTCTCTCCCTTCACTACACATGCTCTGTCACCTCTCTCCTTCACTACACACGCCCTGTCACCTCTCTCCCTTCACTACACATGCCTGTCACCTCTCTCCCTTCACGACACACGCCTGTCACCTCTCCCTTCACGACACACGCCTGTCACCTCTCTCCTTCACTACACACGCCTGTCACCTCTCCCTACACGACACATGCTCTCTGTCACCTCTCTCTCCCTTCTACACACGCCTGTCACCTCTCTCCCTTCACTACACACGCTCTGTGCCTCTCTCCCTTCACTACACACGCTTCTGTCACCTCTCTCCCCTACACGACACATTTCTGTCACCTCTCCCCTCACTACACATGCCTGTCACCTCTCTCCCTATGCCCCTGTGGTGACCTGTGTGCTCTGGAAGCAGGTAGGGTGTTTACACACAAACGTCTACGAAATGCACCCATACTAGAGCTGCTTTGACAGTTCCGCCTGGTCCTGGCCTAGCAGCACTCACGTGTGGAATGTGGAGCTTTAGTGAGGTGTAGAAAGGAGGAAGATGGATGAGGGAGGCAGGGAGGGAGGAGGGGGAAAGAAGGATAAGGAGATGGAAAGGGGTGGGAAAAGGAGAGAATTAAGATGATTTGTCGAAGCACACAAATGATTGAAGTACATGTAGCAATCATATTGCTTTGTTATACATCCACCGGTTACTCAGCCTTGATTGACTGGTGCTTGAACTGATTGAAATAGTGCAGCTATAATCAGTAGTACCACAGCAACCTGTCATTGGCACATCGACAGGGAAAGGAGAGATGGAAAAACATGGGGAATGAGACAGCGGAGGAAGGTTATGAGGAAAACACTGAAGTTCCACCAGTACAGGTTGATTGGGACGCATTGAGTAGTGAATCACCACTGATTACTCCCATTCCCTATTGCCAAGATCCACATTTTGAGTCACCTTAAAGAGGCAAGTATCGGAGAGGCAGTTTTAATCAACAGCATACGATTTTACATCGCTTGTTAGCCTAAGGAGAGCGAGGGTGCAGTAGTAGAAATTGCGATAGGTTAATCTTGAACACAGATGAATGACCTTTGTTTGGTATAAAACGAGATGCCTAATAGAGTTACATCTGATTTGAATCTACTGGCACGGTATTTCCCTTTAAACGTATGTCAGTGCTCATTTTAGTAGCTGATGGAGAAAAGATTAGAGTTTAGTGGATTGATTTTTAGGATGTACCGCAGCAAGACTTTATTCTTTTTAGTGGATAAATATGGGTGGTATTTCATAAAGTAATTAGTGAGAGATAATGGAAGTAAGAGATTCTGGATTTTGTAAATACAGTGTGAGAATCCAGGTGATGCAATACGACCCTGAGTTACGCAGTCTGGCACGGGCCTTCATATCGTCACTGTGAAATTAAACCAACGTCACCTGGATATCACCTAAGAATATCTGCAATATATTGAAGATATAAATATATTGAAGATATAAATATATATATATATATATATTGTCTTTATTTAACTAGGCAAGTCAGATAAGAAACAAAAATCTTCCCTTTCTGTCTGTCTGTCTGTCTGTCTGTCTGTCTGTCTGTCTGTCTGTCTGTCTGTCTGTCTGTCTGTCTGTATCTCTTTCTGTGTCTGTCTCTCTGTCTGCCTGTATTCCCCTCTGTCTGTATTCTCTCTGTCTGTATTCTCTGTCTGTCACTCTGTCTGTCTGTCAAGGTCTCTATTCTCTTTCTCTCTCTCTCTCTGTCTGGTTTGTCTGTCTGTTTTCGGCTGGCTGTATTCTGTCTGTCTGTCTGTCTGTCTGTCTGTCTGTCTGTCTTCTTCTCTCTCTGTCTGGCTGTCTGTCTGGCTCTCTGTCTGTCTGTCTTTATCTCTGTCTGTCTGTCTGTCTGTCTGTCTCTCTGTCTGTCTGTATTCCCTCTGTCTGTATTCTTCAGCCTGTCACTCTGTCTGTCTGTCACTGTCTCTCACTTCTCTCTCTCTCTCTCTGTCTGTCTGTTTGGCTGGCTGGCTGTATTCTGTCTGTCTGTCTGTCTGTTTGGCTGGCTGGCTGTATTCTGTCTGTCTGTCTGTCTGTCTGTCTGTCTGTCTGTCTGTCTGTCTGTCTGTCTGTCTGTCTGTCTGTCTGTCTGTCTGTCTGTCTGTCTGTCTCTATATATATCTATCTATATATATATCTCTATATATATATCTATATATCTTTATATATATATATATATCTCTCTGTCTCTCTCTCTCTCTCTCTCTGTCTGACTTTCTGTCTTTATCTCTGTCTGTCTGTCTGTCTCTTTCTTTCTGTGTCTGTCTCTCTGTCTGTCTGTATTCTCTCTGTATGTCACTTTGTCTGTCTGTCTGTCTGTATTCTCTCTGTATGTCACTTTGTCTGTCTGTCTGTCACGGTCTCTATTCTCTCTCTCTCTCTGTCTGTTTGGCTGGCTGTATTCTGTCTGCCTGTCTGTCTTTATCTCTGTCTGTCTGTCTGTCTGTCTGTCTGTCTGTCTGTCTGTCTGTCTGTCTGTCTGTCTGTCTGTATCTCTTTCTGTGTCTGTCTCTCTGTCTGTCTGTATTCCCTCTGTCTGTATTCTCTCTGTCTGTATTCTCTCTGTCTGTCACTCTGTCTGTCTGTCAAGGTCTCTATTCTCTCTCTCTCTCTCTGTCTGTCTGTCTGTCTGTTTTCGGCTGGCTGTATTCTGTCTGTCTGTCTGTCTGTCTGTCTGTCTGTCTGTCTGTCTGTCTGTCTGTCTGTCTTCTCTCTCTCTCTGTCTGGCTGTATTCTGTCTGGCTGGCTGTCTGGCTGTCTGTCTTTATCTCTGTCTGTCTGTCTGTCTCCCTATCTGTGTCTGTCTCTCTGTCTGTCTGTATTCCCTCTGTCTGTATTCTCTCTGTCTGTCACTCTGTCTGTCTGTCACTGTCTCTATTCTCTCTCTCTCTGTCTGTCTGTTTGGCTGGCTGGCTGTATTCTGTCTGTCTGTCTGTTTGGCTGGCTGGCTGTATTCTGTCTGTCTGTCTGTCTGTCTGTCTGTCTGTCTGTCTGTCTGGTCTGTCTGTCTTTATCTCTGGCTGTCTGTCTTTATCTCTGTCTGTCTGTCTGTCTGTCTGTCTGTCTGTCTGTCTGTCTGTCTGTCTGTCTGTCTGTCTGTCTGTCTGTCTGTCACTCTCTCTCTCTCTCTCTCTCTCTGTCTCTCTTTCTGTCTGTCTGTCTGTCTGTCTGTCTGTCTGTCTGTCTGTCTGTCTGTCTGTCTGTCTCTCTCTCCTCTCTCTCTCTCTCTCTCTCTCTCTGACTTTCTGTCTTTATCTCTGTCTGTCTGTCTGTCTCTTTCTTTCTGTGTCTGTTCCCTCTGTCTGTCTGTATTCTCTCTGTATGTCACTTTGTCTGTCTGTCTGTCTGTATTCTCTCTGTATGTCACTTTGTCTGTCTGTCTGTCACGGTCTCTATTCTCTCTCTCTCTCTGTCTGTTTGGCTGGCTGTATTCTGTCTGCCTGTCTGTCTTTATCTGTCTGTCTGTCTGTCTGTCTGTCTGTCTGTCTTTATCTCTGTCTGTCTGTCTGTCTGTCTGTCTGTCTGTCTGTCTGTCTGTCTGTCTGTCTGTCTGTCTGTCTGTCTTCTCTTCTCTCTCTGTCTAGCTGGCTTTATTCTGTCTGGCTGGCTGTCTGGCTGTCTGTCTTTATCTCTGTCTGTCTGTCTCTCATTCTGTGTCTGTCTCTCTGTCTGTCTGTATTCCCTCTGTCTGTCACTCTGTCTGTCTGTCACTGTCTCTATTCTCTCTCTCTCTGTCTGTCTGTCTGTTTGGCTGGCTGTATTCTGTCTTTCTGTCTGTCTGTCTGTCTGTCTGTCTGTCTGTCTGTCTGTCTGTCTGTCTGTCTGTCTGTCTGTCTCTGTCTGTCTGTCTGTCTGTCTGTCTGTCTGTCTGTCTGTCTGTCTGTCTGTCTGTTCTATCTGTCTCCGTCTGTCTCATCTCGTCTTCTCTCTGTCTGACTTTCTGTCTTTATCTCTGTCTGTCTGTCTGTCTCTCTTTCTGTGTCTGTCTCTCTGTCTGTCTGTATTCTCTCTGCATGTCACTTTGTCTGTCTGTCTGTCTGTATTCTCTCTGTATGTCACTTGCTCTGTCTGTCTCTACTCTCTCTCTCTCTGTCTGTTTGGCTGGCTGTATTCTGTCTGCCTGTCTGTCTTTATCTCTGTCTGTCTGTCTGTCTGTCTGTCCGTCTGTCTGTCTGTCTGTCTGTCTGTCTGTCTGTCTGTCTGTCTGTCTGTCTGTCTGTATCTCTTTCTGTGTCTGTCTTCTGTCTGTCTGTATTCCCTCTGTCTGTATTCTCTCTGTCTGTATTCTCTCTGTCTGTCACTCTGTCTGTCTGTCATAGGTCTCTATTCTCTCTCTCTGTCTGTCTGTCTGTCTGTTTTCGGCTGGCTGTATTCTGTCTGTCTGTCTGTCTGTCTCGTCTGTCTGTCTGTCTGTCTGTCTGTCTGTCTGTCTGTCTGTCTTCTCTCTCTGTCTGGCTGTGATTCTGTCTGGCTGGCTGTCTGCTGTCTGTCTTTATCTCTGTCTGTCTGTCTGTCTCCCTATCTGTGTCTGTCTCTCTGTCTGTCTGTATTCCCTCTGTCTGTATTCTCTCTGTCTGTCACTCTGTCTGTCTGTCACTGTCTCTATTCTCTGTCTCTCTGTCTGTCTGTTTGGTCTGGCTGGCTGTATTCTGTCTGTCTGTCTGTCTGTTTGGCTGTCTGGCTGTATTCTGTCTGTCTGTCTGTCTGTCTGTCTGTCTGTCTGTCTGTCTGTCTGTCTGTCTCGTCTTCTCTCTGGCTGTCTGTCTTTATCTCTGTCTGTCTGTCTTTATCTCTGTCTGTCTGTCTGTCTGTCTGTCTGTCTGTCTGTCTGTCACTGTCTCTCTTCTCTGTCTGTCTGTCTGTCTGTCTGTCTCTCGTCTGTCTGTCTGTCTGTCTGTCTGTCTGTCTCGTCTGTCTCTCTGCTCTCTCTCTCTGACTTTCTGTCTTTATCTCTGTCTGTCTGTCTGTCTCTTTCTTTCTAGTGTCTGTCTCTGTCTGTCTGTATTCTCTCTGTATGTCACTTTGTCTGTCTGTCTGTCTGTATTCTCTCTGTATGTCACTTTGTCTGTCTGTCTGTCACGGTCTCTATTCTCTCTCTCTCTCTGTCTGTTTGGCTGGCTGTATTCTGTCTGCCTGTCTGTCTTTATCTCTGTCTGTCTGTCTGTCTGTCTGTCTGTCTGTCTGTCTGTCTGTCTGTCTGTCTGTCTGTCTGTATCTCTTTCTGTGTCTGTCTCTCTGTCTGTCTGTATTCCTCTGTCTGTATTCTCTCTGTCTGTATTCTCTCTGTCTGTCACTCTGTCTGTCTGTCATGGTCTCTATCTCTCTTTCTCTCTGTCTGTCTGTCTGTCTGTTTTCGGCTGGCTGTATTCTGTCTGTCTGTCTGTCTGTCTGTCTGTCTGTCTGTCTGTCTGTCTGTCTGTCTGTCTTCTCTCTCTCTCTGTCTGGCTGTATTCTGTCTGGCTGGCTGTCTGGCTGTCTGTCTTTATCTCTGTCTGTCTGTCTGTCTCCCTATCTGTGTCTGTCTCTCTGTCTGTCTGTATTCCCTCTGTCTGTATTCTCTCTGTCTGTCACTCTGTCTGTCTGTCACTGTCTCTATTCTCTCTCTCTCTGTCTGTCTGTTTGGCTGGCTGGCTGTATTCTGTCTGTCTGTCTGTTTGGCTGGCTGGCTGTATTCTGTCTGTCTGTCTGTCTGTCTGTCTGTCTGTCTGTCTGTCTGTCTGTCTGTCTGTCTGTCTCTCTCTCTCTCTGGCTGTCTGTCTTTATCTCTGTCTGTCTGTCTTTATCTCTGTCTGTCTGTCTGTCTGTCTGTCTGTCTGTCTGTCTGTCCGTCTGTCTGTCTGTCTGTCTGACTGTCTGTCTGTTCTCTCTGATCTGTCTCGTCTGTCTCTCTTCTGACTTTCTGTCTTTATCTCTGTCTGTCTGTCTGTCTCTTTCGTTTCTGTGTCTGTCTCTCTGTCTGTCTGTATTCTCTCTGTATGTCACTTTGTCTGTCTGTCTGTCTGTATTCATCTCTGTATGTCACTTTGTCTGTCTGTCTGTCACGGTCTCTATTCTCTCTCTCTCTCTGTCTGTTTGGCTGGCTGTATTCTGTCTGCTCTGTCTGTCTTTATCTCTGTCTGTCTGTCTGTCTGTCTGTCTGTCTGTCTTTATCTCTGTCTGTCTGTCTGTCTGTCTGTCTGTCTGTCTGTCTGTCTGTCTGTCTGTCTGTCTGTCTGTCTGTCTTCTCTCTCTGTCTAGCTGGCTTTGTTCTGTCTAGCTTACTGTCTGGCTGTCTGTCTGTATCTCTATCTGTCTGTCCTCATTCTGTGTCTGTCTCTCTGTCTGTCTGTATTCCTCTGTCTGTCACTCTGTCTGTCTGTCACTGTCTCTATTCTGTCTTCTCTGTCTGTCTGTCTGTCTGGCTGGCTGTATTCTGTCTTTTCTATCTGTCTGTCTGTCTGTCCATCTGTCTGTCTGTCTGTCTGTCTGTCTGTCTGTCTGTCTGTCTGTCCTGTCTCTGTCTGTTCTGTCTCTCTCTCTGTCTGTACTTTCTTGTCTGTATCTCTGTCTGTCTGTCTGTCTCTCTTTCTGTGTCTGTCTCTCTGTCTGTCTGTATTCTTCTGCATGTCACTTTGTCTGATCTGTCTGTCTGTATTCTCACTGCATGATCACGGTCTCGATTCTCTCTCTCTCTCTCTGTCTGTCTGACTGGCTGTATTCTGTCTGTCTGTCTGTCTGTCTGTCTGTCTGTCTGTCTGTCTGTCTGTCTGTCTGTCTGTCTGTCTGTCTTATCTCTGTCTGTCTGTCTGTCTCGTCTGTCTGCGTCTGTCTGTCTGTCTGTCTGTCCTGTCTTGCCGTCTCTCTTCTGTCTGGCTGGCTGTATTCTCGTCTGGCTGGCTGTCTGGCTGTCTGTCTGTATCTCTGTCTGTCTGTCTGTCTCTTCTGTGTCTGTCTCTCTGTCTGTCTGTAT
>NC_068449.1:8375514-8383600 GCF_023373465.1 Oncorhynchus keta | reverse complement strand
GAAGCTGAGATGGTTAAGGACCGGGGTTGGACAGAGAGGAGGGAACGGTTAAGGACCGGTGGGTTGGACAGAGAGAGGAACGGTTAAGGACCGTGGGTTTGGACAGAGAGGAGGGAACGGTTCGGGACCGGTTGGTTGGACAGAGAGGAGGGAACAGTTCGGGACGGGTTGGTTGGACAGAGAGGAGGACGGTTAAGGACCGGGGGGTTGGACAGAGAGCAGGGGAACGGTTAGGGACGGTGGGTTGGACAGAGAGCAGGGAACGGTTCCAGGACGGTGGGTTGGACAGAGACGGGAACGGTTCAGGACCGGTGGGTTGGACAGAGGAGGAGGAACGGTTAAGGACCGGTGGGTTGGACAGAGAGCAGGGAACGGTTCAGGACCGGTGGGTTGGACAGAGAAGAGATATTTACACTGTTTTCTTCGACTTTTCTTTCTTTTACTTTCACTTCTTATTTTTTATCCTTTAAATTTACGAAGCGAAAAAAAACTAAAACATTCTTTCTGCTTTTCATTTGTCTTCAGTTAGGTTTTCTATCAAAAGAACAGCCAACAAGTGATTTGTGGATTTTCTATCAGTGTTGTTGGCAGAGATTGAAAAACCCGGGAAAACAAGAAATTCATCACTGACCAAACATGTTTTCTGGACATGGCTGAACCCCCAAATACTAGGCGCTGTCACCGCCCCATGATGGAGGAGACACTTGATTCAATCAATGAGAATGTCATCAGAGACAAACCTATATTTTCCTCCTTTCTTACAGATACAGTATATGTCGGCCAATCCTCCTCCGCCAATCCTCCTCCGTAATCCTCCTCCGCCAATCCTCCTCCGCCAATCCTCCTCCGCCAATCCTCCTCCGCCAATCCTCCTCCGCCAATCCGTCTCCGCCAATCCTCCTCCCATGCATCCTCCTCCGCCAATCCGTCTCCGCCAATCCTCCTCCGCCAATCCGTCTCCGTAATCCTCCTTCGCCAATCCTCCTCCCGTAATCCGTCTCACCAATCCTCCTCCTCCAATCCGTCTCCGCCAATCCTCCTCCATGTAATCCTCCTCCGCCAATCCGTCTCCGCCAATCCTCCTCCCTGTAATCCTCCTCCTTAATCCCCTCCTCCCGCCAATCCGTCTCCGTAA
The DNA here is from genome assembly GCF_023373465.1 of Oncorhynchus keta. Lineage (NCBI taxonomy): Eukaryota > Metazoa > Chordata > Actinopteri > Salmoniformes > Salmonidae > Oncorhynchus > Oncorhynchus keta. The sequence continues at coordinate 8,382,465 of NC_068449.1, read as the reverse complement.
TCCTCCTCCCGCCAATCCTCCTCCGCCAATCCTCCTCCGCCAATCCGTCTCCCGCCAATCCTCCTCCGCCAATCCTCCTCCGCCAATCCTCCTCCGCCAATCCTCCTCCGTAATCCTCCTCCGCCAATCCTCCTCCGCCAATCCGTCTCCGCCAATCCTCCTCCCGCCAATCCTCCTCCGCCAATCCGTCTCCGCCAATCCTCCTCCGCCAATCCGTCTCCATGATCCTCCTCCGCCAATCCTCCTCCGCCAATCCGTCTCCCGCCAATCCTCCTCCGTAATCCTCCTCCAGCCAATCCTCCTCCGCCAATCCGTCTCCGCCAATCCTCCTCCGCCAATCCGTCTCCAGTAATCCTCCTCCTGCCAATCCTCCTCCGCCAATCCTCCTCCGCCAATCCTCCTCCGCCAATACTCCTCGCCAATCCGTCTCCGCCAATCCTCCTCCGCCAATCCTCCCTCCCGCCAATCCGTCTCCTTCAATCCTCCTCCGCCAATCCTCCTCCGCCAATCCTCCTCCGCCAATCCTCCTCCGCCAATCCGTCTCCGCCAATCCTCCCTCCGCCAATCCTCCTCCGCCAATCCTCCTCCGCCAATCCGTCTCCGCCAATCCTCCTCCGCCAATCCGTCTCCCCGCCAATCCCCTCCTCCGCCAATCCTCCTCCTTAATCCTCCTCCCGCCAATCCTCCTCCGCCAATCCTCCTCCGCCAATCCTCCTCCACGCCAATCCGTCTCCAGCCAATCCTCCTCCGCCAATCCTCCTCCGCCAATCCTCCTCCGCCAATCCTCCTCCGCCAATCCTCCTCCGCAATCCGTCTCCGCCAATCCGTCTCCGCCAATCCTCCTCCGCCAATCCGTCTCCGCCAATCCTCCTCCCGCCAATCCTCCTCCCGCCAATCGTCTCCCGCCAATCCTCCTCTGCCAATCCTCCTCCGCCAATCCTCCTCCGCCAATCGTCTCCGTAATCCTCCTCCGCCAATCCGTCTCCGCCAATCCTCCTCCACGCCAATCCTCCTCCCGCCAATCCTCCTCCATCCCAATCCTCCTCCGTAATCCTCCTCCCGCCAATCCTCCTCCCGCCAATCCGTCTCCGCCAATCCTCCTCCCGCCAATCCGTCTCCGCCAATCCTCCTCCGCCAATCCTCCTCCGCCAATCCGTCTCGCCAATCCTCCTCCGTAATCCTCCTCCGCCAATCCTCCTCCGCCAATCCTCCTCCGCCAATCCTCCTCCGCCAATCCTCCTCCCGCCAATCCTCCTCCGCCAATCCTCCTCCGCCAATCCGTCTCCCAATCCTCCTCCGCCAATCCGTCTCCGCCAATCCTCCTCCGCCAATCCTCCTCCCGCCAATCCCGTCTCCTGTAATCCTCCTCCCGCCAATCCTCCTCCGCCAGTCCGTCTCCGCCAATCCTCCTCCGCCAATCCGTCTCCAGAAATCCTCCTCCGCCAATCCTCCTCCGCCAATCCTCCTCCGCCAATCCGTCTCCGCCAATCCTCCTCCGCCAATCCGTCTCCGCCAATCCTCCTGGCTAATCCCCATCCACCTCCTTTGATTAGAAGTAAGCCGTCAGAGATCAAGCGAGATGTCACTGTAGGTTGTGATCTTTGTGTAAAACCTTACCACTCCAATGGTTTCAGAAAATATCAACCCTCACTCCCTATAACGTTTTCTCTGAGGCTGGAAATTCTTTAATAGCAGAGCAATTAATGATATTGACGTATTCTAGCATTGTTCATCCATGTATGTATATGCAAAGCTGTCATCAAGGAAAAGGGGGCTACTATGAAGAATCTAAATTTGTTTAAAACTTTTTTGGTTGCTACATGGTTCCATATGTGTTATTTCATAGTTGTGACGTCTTCACTATTATTCTACAATGTAGAACATAGTAAAAATAAAGAAAAGGCCTGGAATGAGTAGAGAGGTGTCCAAACGTTTGACTGGTGCTGTAGATGTAGAGGTCTTTATGCAGAATGGATGCACTTCCACTTCCACTGCTGACCAGGTGTGTTGACTCTCAAACATGTATTTATGAAATTCCATTCTCTGATATGCGTATAGACACTTCATCAACTAAAGACTACCACATGACTTTCAAACTGTTTGTTTTGGGGAGAGATACAGTAACACGGTTGATAAATTAAAATGTCATCTATTATGTCAAAGCCTTGGTTTTGTGGATGATTTGACCATGCTTCTGTATTGTCTGGTTTCTTCCCTTGAGCCGTTCAGGTCCTTAGATGTTATTGTTAAGGAAACCATTGGTTATCAAGTAGATCATGTATTGTGGATTGAACGTGCTGCTTGCTGCCACTACTGCTGTTGTCGTCAACACCATATGTGTCTGTCTGCCTATCGATAGCTGGTGCTAATGTGCAGCGACGACCAGGATTATCACACACACACGCACACGCACACACACACACACACACACACACACACACACACACACACACACACACACACACACACACACACACACACACACATTACACACCTTCCCACCTTAAGACCTACACACTCCCAGCCAGTATGGCAGGCTGCTGGAGTGAACCGCCACAGAGAGAGAGTTAATATTTGTATTCATTATGGATCCCCATTAGTTCCTGCCAAGGCAGCAGCTACTCTTCCTGGGGTTTATTATGGATCCCTATTAGTTCCTGCCAAGGCAGCAGCTACTCTTCCTGGGGTTTATTATGGATCCCTATTAGTTCCTGCCAAGGCAGCAGCTACTCTTCCTGGGGTTTATTATGGATCCCTATTAGATCCCTGCCAAGGCAGCAGCTACTCTTCCTGGGGTTTATCATGGATCCCTATTATTTCCTGCCAAGGCAGCAGCTACTCTTCCTGGGGTTTATCATGGATCCCTATTAGTTCCTGCCAAGGCAGCAGCTACTCTTCCTGGGGTTTATTATGGATCCCCATTGGTTCCTGCCAAGGCAGCAGCTACTCTTCCTGGGGTTTATTATGGATCCCCATTAGTTCCTGCCAAGGCAGCAGCTACTCTTCCTGGGGTTTATTATGGATCCCTATTAGATCCCTGCCAAGGCAGCAGCTACTCTTCCTGGGGTTTATCATGGATCCCTATTAGTTCCTGCCAAGGCAGCAGCTACTCTTCCTGGGGTTTATCATGGATCCCTATTAGTTCCTGCCAAGGCAGCAGCTACTCTTCCTGGGGTTTATTATGAATCCCCATTAGTTCCTGCCAAGGCAGCAGCTACTCTTCCTGGGGGTTATTATGGATCCCTATTAGTTCCTGCCAAGGCAGCAGCTACTCTTCCTGGGGTTTATTATGGATCCCCATTAGTTCCTGCCAAGGCAGCAGCTACTCTTCCTGGGGGTTATTATGGATCCCCATTAGTTCCTGCCAAGGCAGCAGCTACTCTTCCTAGGGTTTATTATGGCTCCCCATTAGTTCCTGCCAAGGCAGCAGCTACTCTTCCTGGGGTTTATCATGGATCCTATTAGTTCCTGCCAAGGCAGCAGCTACTCTTCCTGGGGTTTATTATGGATCCCTATTAGTTCCTGCCAAGGCAGCAGCTACTCTTCCTGGGGTTTATTATGGATCCCTATTAGATCCTGCCAAGGCAGCAGCTACTCTTCCTGGGGTTTATCATGGATCCCTATTAGTTCCTGCCAAGGCAGCAGCTACTCTTCCTGGGGTTTATCAATCCCATTAGTTCCTGCCAAGGCAGCAGCTACTCTTCCTGGGGTTTATTATGGATCCCCATTAGTTCCTGCCAAGGCAGCAGCTACTCTTCCTGGGGGTTATTATGGATCCCCATTAGTTCCTGCCAAGGCAGCAGCTACTCTTCCTGGGGTTTATTATGGATCACCATTAGTTCCTGCCAAGGCAGCAGCTACTCTTCCTAGGGTTTATTATGGCTCCCCATTAGTTCCTGCCAAGGCAGCAGCTACTCTTCCTGGGGTTTATTATGGATCCCTATTAGATCCTGCCAAGGCAGCAGCTACTCTTCCTGGGGTTTATTATGGATCCCTATTAGATCCTGCTAAGGCAGCAGCTACTCTTCCTGGGGTCCAGCAACATTAAGGCAGTTAAATTACATTTAAAATATTACATTTCATAACACATGCCTGTCACCTCTCTCCTTCACTACACACGCCTGTCACTCTCTCCCCTTCACTACACACGCCTGTCACCTCTCTCCCTACACGACACATTTCTGTCACCTCTCTCCCTTCACTACACCGCCTGTCACCTCTCTCCCTTCACTACACATGCCTGTCACCTCTCTCCCTTCACTACACACGCCTGTCACCTCTCTCCTACACGACACATTTCTGTCACCTCTCTCCCTTCACGACACATGCCTGTCACCTCTCTCCCTTCACTACACATGCCTGTCACCTCTCTCCCTTCACTACACACGCCTGTCACCTCTCTCCCTTCACTACACATTTCTGTCACCTCTCTCCCTTCACTACACATGCCTGTCACCTCTCTCCCTTCACTACACATGCCTGTCACCTCTCTCCCTTCACTACACACGCCTGTCACCTCTCTCCCTTCACTACACATGCCTGTCACCTCTCCCTTCACTACATTTCTATCACCTCTCTCCCTTCGACACACGCCTGTCACCTCTCTCCCTTCACCACACATGCCTGTCACCTCTCTCCCTTCACTACACATTTCTGTCACCTCTCTCCCTTCATTTACCATGCCTGTCACCTCTCTCCCTTCACTACACACGCCTGTCACCTCTCTCCCTTCACTACACACGCCTGTCACCTCTCTCCCTTCACTACACACGCCTGTCACCTCTCCCCTTCACTACACGCCTGTCACCTCTCTCCCTTCACTACACCCACGCCTGTCACCTCTCTCCTACACGACACATTTCTGTCACCTCTCTCCCTTCACTACACATGCCTGTCACCTCTCTCTTCACTACACACGCCTGTCACCTCTCTCCCTTCACTACACACGCCTGTCACCTCTCTCCCTTCACTACTACACGCCTGTCACCTCTCTCCCTACACGACACATTTCTGTCACTCTCTCTCCTTCACTACACCGCCTGTCACCTCTCTCCCTTCACTACACACGCCTGTCACTCTCTCTCCCTTCACTACACACGCCTGTCACCTCTCTCCCTTCACTACACACGCCTGTCACCTCTCTCCCTTCACTACACCGCCTGTCACCTCTCTCCCTTCACTACACACGCCTGTCACCTCTCTCCCTTCACTACACACGCCTGTCACCTCTCTCCCTACACGACACATTTCTGTCACTCTCTCCTTCACTACACACGCCTGTCACCTCTCCCTACACGACACATTTCTGTCACCTCTCTCCCTTCACTACACACGCCTGTCACCTCTCTCCCTTCACTACACACGCCTGTCACCTCTCCCTACACGACACATTTCTGTCACCTCTCTCCTTCACCACACGCCTGTCACTCTCCCTACACGACACATTTCTGTCACCTCTCTCCCTTCACTACACATGCCTGTCACCTCTCTCCCTTCACTACACACGCCTGTCACCTCTCTCCCTACACGACACATTTCTGTCACCTCTCTCCCTTCACTACACACGCCTGTCACCTCTCTCCTTCACTACACACGCCTGTCACTCTCTCCCTACACGACACATTTCTGTCACCTCTCTCCCTTCACTACACACGCCTGTCACCTCTCTCCCTACACGACACATTTCTGTCACCTCTCTCCCTTCACTACACATGCCTGTCACCTCTCTCCCTTCACTACACATTTCTGTCACCTCTCTCCCTTCACTACACACGCCTGTCACCTCTCTCCCTTCACTACACATGCCTGTCACCTCTCTCCCTTCACTACACACGCCTGTCACCTCTCTCCCTATGCCCCTGTGGTGACCCTGTTGTGTGCTCTGAAGCAGGTAGGGTGTTTACACAACGTCTACGAAATGCACCCATACTAGAGCTGCTTTCCACGGATTCCGCCAGTCCTGGCCTAGCAGCACTCACGTGTGGAATGTGGAGCTTTAGTCAGAGGTGTAGAAAGGAGAGGAAGATGGATGAGGGAGGCAGGGAGGGAGGGAGGGGGGAAAAGAAGGATAAGGAGATGGAAAGGGGTGGGAAAGAGAGAATTAAGATGATTTGCCGAAGCACACAAATGATTGAAGTACATGTAGCAATCATATTGCTTTGTTATACATCCAATTTGTTACTCAGCCTTGATTGACTGGTGCTTGAACTGAGTTGAAATAGTGCCAGCTATAATCAGTAGTACCACACAACCTGTCATTGGCACATCGACAGGGAAACGAGAGATGGAAAAACATGGGGAACGAGACAGCGGGAGGAAGGTTATGAGGAAAACATGAAGTTCCACCAGTACAGGTTGATTGGGACGCATTGAGTAGTGAATCACCATTGATTACTCCCATTCCTATTGCCAAGATCCACATTTGAGTCACCTTAAAGAGGCAAGTATCGGAGAGGCAGTTTTAATCAACAGCATACGATTTTACATCGCTTGTTAGCCTAAGGAGAGCGAGGTGCAGTAGTAGAAATTGCGATAGGTTAATCTTGAACACAGATGAATGACCTTTGTTTGGTATAAACGAGATACCTAATAGAGTTACATCTGATTTGAATCTACTGGCACGGTATTTCCCTTTAAACGTATGTCAGTGCTCATTTTAGGTAGCCTGATGGAGAAAAGATTAAAGCAGGTTTAATTGGATTGATTTTTTTAGGATGTACCGCAGCAAGACTTTATTCTTTTTAGGTGGATAACAGGGTGGTATTTCATAAAGTAATTATGAGAGATAATGAGAGTAAGAGATTCTGGATGTTGTAAATACAGTGTGAGAATCCAGGTGATGCAATACGAGCCCTGGAGTTACGCAGTCTGGCACGGGGCCTTCATATCGTCACTGTGAAATTAAACCAACGTCACCTGGATATCACCTAAGAATATCTGCAATATATTGAA
>NC_068449.1:8369829-8372914 GCF_023373465.1 Oncorhynchus keta | reverse complement strand
AAACCAGCTTCAAACAGGATTAAACAGACTACAAACAGGATTCAACAGACTACAAACATGATTCAACAGACTACAAACAGGATTCAACAGACTACAAACAGGATTCAACAGACTACAAACATACTACAAACAGGATTCAACAGACTATAAACATGATTAAACGGACTACAAACAGGATAAAAAGACTACAAACAGGATTCAACAGACTACAAACATGATTCAACAGACTACAAACAGGATTCAACAGACTACAAACAGGATTCAACAGACTACAAACAGGATTCAACAGACTAGAAACAGGATTAAACAGACTACAAACATACTACAAACAGGATTCAACAGACTATAAACAGGATTAAACGGACTACAAACAGGATAAAAAGACTACAAACAGGATTAAACAGACTACAAACAGGATTCAACAGACTACAAACAGGATTCAACAGACTACAAACAGGATTCAACAGACTACAAACAGGATTCAACAGACTAGAAACAGGATTAAACAGACTACAAACATACTACAAACAGGATTCAACAGACTATAAACAGGATTAAACAGACTACAAACAGGATAAAACAGACTACAAACAGGATTCAACAGACTACAAACAGGATTCAACAGACTAGAAACAGGATTAAACAGACTACAAACATACTACAAACAGGATTCAACAGACTATAAACAGGATTAAACGGACTACAAACAGGATAAAAAGACTACAAACAGGATTAAACAGACTACAAACAGGATTCAACAGACTACAAACATGATTCAACAGACTACAAACATGATTCAACAGACTACAAACAGGATTCAACAGACTACAAACAGGATTCAACAGACTACAAACAGGATTCAACAGACTAGAAACAGGATTAAACAGACTACAAACATACTACAAACAGGATTCAACAGACTATAAACAGGATTAAACGGACTACAAACAGGATAAAACAGACTACAAACAGGATTCAACAGACTACAAACAGGATTCAACAGACAACACACAGGATTAAACAGCCTATAAACAGGATGAAACAGACTACAAACAGGATTAAACAGGATAGAACAGCCTATAAACAGGATGAAAACAAGCTTGCCTTCAGTATTAGTCACCGATTAGTCAGACATCAACAGAGTAGTGTAGTGTGCTAATAGCTAGCGTGTGAGCCAGAGACGAGGCCATGGGGGTTTAGGAGGTCAAGTAGATGATTTTACCCACCCCCTAAATCTAACCCTGGCCTTGTTGGAAAGGTCGAGGGAGAGTTTGTTACAGGAAGGTTGATTTGACCCCTAATCCTTTTCTGTAATGATTTGTGGAAAAGCCTATTTGATGCATTCAAACAGTGCCCAGTGCTAAATTAGGCACCCTCAGAAATAAGACCTCATCCGTACATTAGTGTGCCATTAGTTCCTGTCAGGGTTGGGGTCAATTAAAGAAGTAAATTGTCATTCCAATTCAGCAATTGGAAAAAGGGCATTTCTTTTCAATGACTTCTCCATAAATTGAAATGTAGAAGATATTTATTTCCAAAGTTGTACATTTCCTGAATTGAATGCCTTCAAATCGAATGGACCCTCAACCACCCTGCTATATCTCATTAAATAGTCATTCTAGTCTAATTATTGAGCCTTTTGAATGTGAATTCTGACATCTGTGATATTTCTTACATAAATAATTCATAAGCACCCAAATTATTGTTTGATTTAAGGTTACATTACAGAGAATTCAGCTTGGCTAAATCCAACCAGTCCACTTTTAGAGTAGTTTTTTGCTTTTGGGATTTGGAAAGAACAAGTGGGTCTAGTCTCTCTTGGGTCGTTCTATATGAATTCAACCACTTTCTGATTGCACCCTTTGATTGAAACGAAAGCTTACATCTATGTTTGCCCATGGTAGAAGTGGTCAGAGAAGGACTTTTTCCACCTGAATACCAACACATTCAGGAGATAGGTCTGGATTTACTCAACGTTTACCCATTTTGCATACCTTACCATGTGTCATCCATGTCTTCATCACTGATATCATGAGCCCCCCTTCCACCAGCCGTAGTGCCTTATGAGTGGTAGGATGTGATTGGCTGACACTAATAACAGCCTGGCACATAATTGCGAGGACATCTATGTGATTCCAGCTAATGTGTTTTTGCTGAGTAAAAGTTCACTGAGATTAGCTGTTCTCTCATTGAGTTTGAGTTTATTTTATTTTTCAGTAAAAGTGCCGGTTTTAGCCAGCCGGCTAATTTTCAACCGCAGTCCCTGGGCAGGTTATTAAAAACAATTACAATATAGACAATAGCAACATAGGACAAGCAAGACATATCATAGAGACAGAGCAACATTGAACAAGCAAGACGTAGCATACAGACAGAGCAACAGAACAAAAAGCAGCAAAACAAAATTCATAAAAGCAACAAAGTGTTTCCACACCTCCAGCAACAGACAACAGACAACATGAAAACGGCAACACACAGCTAGGGACCATGTTCACAAATCTGATTGACCTTTAGCCATGTCTTCAAGCATTTTGTGAAAGTGTGATATGTGGTGCAGTTATGTGTGTCTGATGGCATTGTATTCCAGACATGGGAAGCTCTCACAGAGAAAATGGATTTACTAAAGGTGCTTTTCCTTAAGGGAACTATACAGTCACCTCTCATGGCAGACCTTGTGGATCTGCTGCCATATGTTTGGGTTTTCTGTTTAACAAAACTACTGAGTGGAGGGGGAGCCAGGCCATTTAGGATCTTGAATACAAGACATGTGTCGGTGTATTGCACAAGATTTTCCCAACTCAGGAGCTCATGCTTTCTGAGGATGTAACAGTGATGATGGCTATTGGGCTTCCTATCAAGCACTTTGAGAGCCTGTTTGTAGTCAGACCGAATAGGTCTTAATGTTATACAGCAAGCTTGGGCCCAATTAGTCAAGCAGTATGTTAAGTGGGGGAGTATCATAGATTTGAAGTACAGTTTTGCTACCTCTGTAGTCAAACAATTTCACATATATCGGAATTAGCTAGGTTGAATTTGGTTATTTGAATTACCTTTTCACATGCTTTTTTAAAAGTATGATGCCAAG
>NC_068449.1:8362589-8369729 GCF_023373465.1 Oncorhynchus keta | reverse complement strand
TTACTCACATCATGGTCAATTTAGTTGACATGTAGTTGACATTGATCATGGTGGTGTACAATGATGAGATGATGATGAGGTCCAACTATAGTAAATAGTAATGTCGCTAAATCAAGTCGCTGATTATTTTCATAACGTTGGTACTTTCTCAACTCTGGTCGCCAAATCTATAGTTGTCAAATTAATGAATTTCTACTCGTGTCTCCTTCCATTGAAAATGGCTGATTTCTAGTTGTTAGGTCACAATTAGAATTGTTTGTTAGTGACAGCCTGACAGAAAAACATAGAATAATTTTTTTTGTTTGACACTGAAATGACAACCTCAGTCTGTAGCTTTAGCCAGGCCAGTATACCTGGGTGTTTATGTGGAAAACATTTCAAGGTCATTTATGCAACTGTATTGATGAATGGAAACCATGTTTTAAACTTTGTTTGAAATGTACTTCCTATTCTCTCCATGTTACCTACAGTACTGATAACCATGCATACAATGGGATGTGAGACATGGGATGCATTTCCCAAAAAGAATCAATAGATCTCTTTTCTTAATACATATTTTCAAAGCAACACAGAAGTCAACATAAGGAGTACAATACAATGCGTTCTGAAATTCTGAGAAGGCCAATTCTGGGAAGTGTTCATGGTTCTTGCTGTGAACAGTGTTGCCATGGGGAGGAGGGAGGGTGGTTCTGATAGATTGTTTCTGGTGGTGAGCCTCCAGCAGGGCCGGGAGGTCAAGGACAGTGTTCAGGTTTTGTTAAATCGTCATGTACACGTGATCTACGTGAGCACACAGTGCAATGAAATGCTGACTTACAGGTTTACCTCTCAACAATGCAACAACAATAAGTGAATAAAAGAGGAATTAAAAGCTCAATGAATGAAAAAAGGATAAAACATTTGCAAAACATATAATGCAAGAAGGCACACAAACGGATCGAAGTGCTGAAAGCTAATAAATACAGCCAGTTTAGCTGAAGGCTAATAAATACAGCCAGTTTAGCTGAAGGCTAATAAATACAGCCAGTTTAGCTGAAGGCTAATGACTACAGCCAGTCTAGCTGAAGGCTAATAAATACAGCCAGTTTAGCTGAAGGCTAATGGCTACAGCCAGTCTAGCTGAAGGCTAATAAATACAGCCAGTCTAGCTGAAGGCTAATAAATACAGCCAGTTTAGCTGAAGGCTAATGACTACAGCCAGTCTAGCTGAAGGCTAATAAATACAGCCAGTTTAGCTGAGGCTAATAAATACAGCCAGTTTAGCTGAAGGCTAATGACTACAGTCAGTCTAGCTGAAGGCTAATAAATACAGCCAGTCTAGCTGAAGGCTAATGACTACAGCCAGTCTAGCTGAAGGCTAATAAATACAGCCAGTTTAGCTGAAGGCTAATAAATACAGCCAGTTTAGCTGAAGGCTAATGACTACAGTCAGTCTAGCTGAAGGCTAATAAATACAGCCAGTCTAGCTGAAGGCTAATGACTACAGTCAGTCTAGCTGAAGGCTAATAAATACAGCCAGTCTAGCTGAAGGCTAATGACTACAGCCAGTCTAGCTGAAGGCTAATAAATACAGCCAGTTTAGCTGAAGGCTTGTAAATACAGCCAGTTTAGCTGAAGGCTAATAAATACAGCCAGTTTAGCTGAAGGCTTGTAAATACAGCCAGTTTAGCTGAAGGCTAATGACTACAGCCAGTCTAGCTGAAGGCTAATGACTACAGCCAGTCTAGCTGAAAGCTAATAAATACAGCCAGTTTAGCTGAATGACTACAGCCAGTCTAGCTGAAGGCTTGTAAATACAGCCAGTCTAGCTGAAGGCTAATAAATACAGCCAGTTTAGCTGAACTAATGACCAGTCTAGCTGAACGCTTGTAAATACAGCCAGTTTAGCTGAAGGCTTGTAAATACAGCCAGTTTAGCTGAAGGCTAATGACTACAGCCAGTCTAGCTGAAAGCCAATAAATACAGCCAGTTTAGCTGAAGGCTAATAAATACAGCCAGTTTAGCTGAAGGCTTGCAAATACAGCCAGTCTAGCTGAAAGCTAATAAATACAGCCAGTCTAGCTGAAGGCTAATAAATACAGCCAGTTTAGCTGAAGGCTAATGACTACAGCCAGTCTAGCTGAAGGCTAATAAATACAGCCAGTTTAGCTGAAGGCTAATAAATACAGCCAGTTTAGCTGAAGGCTTGTAAATACAGCCAGTTTAGCTGAAGGCTAATAAATACAGCCAGTTTAGCTGAAGGCTTGTAAATACAGCCAGTTTAGCTGAAGGCTAATGACTACAGCCAGTCTAGCTGAAGGCTAATAAATACAGCCAGTTTAGCTGAAGGCTTGTAAATACAGCCAGTTTAGCTGAAGGCTAATGCCTACAGCCAGTCTAGCTGAAGGCTTGTAAATACAGCCAGTTTAGCTGAAGGCTAATGACTACAGCCAGTCTAGCTGAAAGCTAATAAATACAGCCAGTTTAGCTGAAGGCTAATGACTACAGCCAGTCTAGCTGAAGGCTTGTAAATACAGCCAGTCTAGCTGAAGGCTAATAAATACAGCCAGTTTAGCTGAAGGCTAATGACTACAGCCAGTCTAGCTGAACGCTTGTAAATACAGCCAGTTTAGCTGAAGGCTTGTAAATACAGCCAGTTTAGCTGAAGGCTTGTAAATACAGCCAGTCTAGCTGAAAGCTAATAAATACAGCCAGTCTAGCTGAAGGCTAATAAATACAGCCAGTTTAGCTGAAGGCTAATGACTACAGCCAGTCTAGCTGAAGGCTAATAAATACAGCCAGTTTAGCTGAAGGCTAATAAATACAGCCAGTTTAGCTGAAGGCTTGTAAATACAGCCAGTTTAGCTGAAGGCTAATGACTACAGCCAGTCTAGCTGAAGGCTAATAAATACAGCCAGTTTAGCTGAAGGCTTGTAAATACAGCCAGTTTAGCTGAAGGCTAATGACTACAGCCAGTCTAGCTGAAGGCTTGTAAATACAGCCAGTTTAGCTGAAGGCTAATGACTACAGCCAGTCTAGCTGAAGGCTAATAAATACAGCCAGTTTAGCTGAAGGCTAATGACTACAGCCAGTCTAGCTGAAGGCTAATAAATACAGCCAGTTTAGCTGAAGGCTAATAAATACAGCCAGTTTAGCTGAAGGCTTGTAAATACAGCCAGTTTAGCTGAAGGCTAATGACTACAGCCAGTCTAGCTGAAGGCTAATGACTACAGCCAGTCTAGCTGAAAGCTAATAAATACAGCCAGTTTAGCTGAAGGCTAATGACTACAGCCAGTCTAGCTGAAGGCTTGTAAATACAGCCAGTCTAGCTGAAGGCTAATAAATACAGCCAGTTTAGCTGAAGGCTAATGACTACAGCCAGTCTAGCTGAACGCTTGTAAATACAGCCAGTTTAGCTGAAGGCTTGTAAATACAGCCAGTTTAGCTGAAGGCTAATGACTACAGCCAGTCTAGCTGAAAGCTAATAAATACAGCCAGTTTAGCTGAAGGCTAATAAATACAGCCAGTTTAGCTGAAGGCTTGTAAATACAGCCAGTCTAGCTGAAAGCTAATAAATACAGCCAGTCTAGCTGAAGGCTAATGACTACAGCCAGTCTAGCTGAAAGCTAATAAATACAGCCAGTTTAGCTGAAGGCTAATGACTACAGCCAGTCTAGCTGAAGGCTTGTAAATACAGCCAGTCTAGCTGAAGGCTAATAAATACAGCCAGTTTAGCTGAAGGCTAATGACTACAGCCAGTCTAGCTGAACGCTTGTAAATACAGCCAGTTTAGCTGAAGGCTTGTAAATACAGCCAGTTTAGCTGAAGGCTTGTAAATACAGCCAGTCTAGCTGAAAGCTAATAAATACAGCCAGTCTAGCTGAAGGCTAATAAATACAGCCAGTTTAGCTGAAGGCTAATGACTACAGCCAGTCTAGCTGAAGGCTAATAAATACAGCCAGTTTAGCTGAAGGCTAATAAATACAGCCAGTTTAGCTGAAGGCTTGTAAATACAGCCAGTTTAGCTGAAGGCTAATGACTACAGCCAGTCTAGCTGAAGGCTAATAAATACAGCCAGTTTAGCTGAAGGCTTGTAAATACAGCCAGTTTAGCTGAAGGCTAATGACTACAGCCAGTCTAGCTGAAGGCTTGTAAATACAGCCAGTTTAGCTGAAGGCTAATGACTACAGCCAGTCTAGCTGAAGGCTAATAAATACAGCCAGTTTAGCTGAAGGCTAATGACTACAGCCAGTCTAGCTGAAGGCTAATAAATACAGCCAGTTTAGCTGAAGGCTAATAAATACAGCCAGTTTAGCTGAAGGCTTGTAAATACAGCCAGTTTAGCTGAAGGCTAATGACTACAGCCAGTCTAGCTGAAGGCTAATGACTACAGCCAGTCTAGCTGAAAGCTAATAAATACAGCCAGTTTAGCTGAAGGCTAATGACTACAGCCAGTCTAGCTGAAGGCTTGTAAATACAGCCAGTCTAGCTGAAGGCTAATAAATACAGCCAGTTTAGCTGAAGGCTAATGACTACAGCCAGTCTAGCTGAACGCTTGTAAATACAGCCAGTTTAGCTGAAGGCTTGTAAATACAGCCAGTTTAGCTGAAGGCTAATGACTACAGCCAGTCTAGCTGAAAGCTAATAAATACAGCCAGTTTAGCTGAAGGCTAATAAATACAGCCAGTTTAGCTGAAGGCTTGTAAATACAGCCAGTCTAGCTGAAAGCTAATAAATACAGCCAGTCTAGCTGAAGGCTAATAAATACAGCCAGTTTAGCTGAAGGCTAATGACTACAGCCAGTCTAGCTGAAGGCTAATAAATACAGCCAGTTTAGCTGAAGGCTAATAAATACAGCCAGTTTAGCTGAAGGCTTGTAAATACAGCCAGTTTAGCTGAAGGCTAATAAATACAGCCAGTTTAGCTGAAGGCTTGTAAATACAGCCAGTTTAGCTGAAGGCTAATGACTACAGCCAGTCTAGCTGAAGGCTAATAAATACAGCCAGTTTAGCTGAAGGCTTGTAAATACAGCCAGTTTAGCTGAAGGCTAATGCCTACAGCCAGTCTAGCTGAAGGCTTGTAAATACAGCCAGTTTAGCTGAAGGCTAATGACTACAGCCAGTCTAGCTGAAAGCTAATAAATACAGCCAGTTAGCTGAAGGCTAATGACTACAGCCAGTCTAGCTGAAGGCTTGTAAATACAGCCAGTCTAGCTGAAGGCTAATAAATACAGCCAGTTTAGCTGAAGGCTAATGACTACCCAGCCAGTCTAGCTGAACGCTTGTAAATACAGCCAGTTTAGCTGAAGGCTTGTAAATACAGCCAGTTTAGCTGAAGGCTTGTAAATACAGCCAGTCTAGCTGAAAGCTAATAAATACAGCCAGTCTAGCTGAAGGCTAATAAATACAGCCAGTTTAGCTGAAGGCTAATGACTACAGCCAGTCTAGCTGAAGGCTAATAAATACAGCCAGTTTAGCTGAAGGCTAATAAATACAGCCAGTTTAGCTGAAGGCTTGTAAATACAGCCAGTTTAGCTGAAGGCTAATGACTACAGCCAGTCTAGCTGAAGGCTAATAAATACAGCCAGTTTAGCTGAAGGCTTGTAAATACAGCCAGTTTAGCTGAAGGCTAATGACTACAGCCAGTCTAGCTGAAGGCTTGTAAATACAGCCAGTTTAGCTGAAGGCTAATGACTACAGCCAGTCTAGCTGAAGGCTAATAAATACAGCCAGTCTAGCTGAAGGCTAATGACTACAGCCAGTCTAGCTGAAGGCTAATAAATACAGCCAGTTTAGCTGAAGGCTAATAAATACAGCCAGTTTAGCTGAAGGCTAATAAATACAGCCAGTTTAGCTGAAAGCTAATACATACAGCCAGTTTAGCTGAAGGCTAATAAATACAGCCAGTTTAACTGAAGGCTTGTAAATACAGCCAGTTTAGCTGAAGGCTAATAAATACAAGTTTAGCTGAAGGCTAATAAATACAGCCAGTTTAGCTGAAGGCTTGTAAATACAGCCAGTTTAGCTGAAGGCTAATGACTACAGCCAGTCTAGCTGAAGGCTAATAAATACAGCCAGTTTAGCTGAAGGCTTGTAAATACAGCCAGTTTAGCTGAAGGCTAATGCCTACAGCCTGTCTAGCTGAAGGCTTGTAAATACAGCCAGTCTAGCTGAAGGCTAATGACTACAGCCAGTCTAGCTGAAAGCTAATAAATACAGCCAGTTTAGCTGAAGGCTAATGACTACAGCCAGTCTAGCTGAAGGCTTGTAAATACAGCCAGTTTAGCTGAAGGCTAATGACTACAGCCAGTCTAGCTGAAAGCTAATAAATACAGCCAGTTTAGCTGAAGGCTAATGACTACAGCCAGTCTAGCTGAAGGCTTGTAAATACAGCCAGTCTAGCTGAAGGCTAATAAATACAGCCAGTTTAGCTGAAGGCTAATGACTACAGCCAGTCTAGCTGAACGCTTGTAAATACAGCCAGTTTAGCTGAAGGCTTGTAAATACAGCCAGTTTAGCTGAAGGCTAATGACTACAGCCAGTCTAGCTGAAAGCTAATAAATACAGCCAGTTTAGCTGAAGGCTAATAAATACAGCCAGTTTAGCTGAAGGCTTGTAAATACAGCCAGTCTAGCTGAAAGCTAATAAATACAGCCAGTCTAGCTGAAGGCTAATAAATACAGCCAGTTTAGCTGAAGGCTTGTAAATACAGCCAGTTGAGCTGAAGGCTAATGACTACAGCCAGTCTAGCTGAAGGCTAATGACTACAGCCAGTCTAGCTGAAGGCTAATAAATACAGCCAGTTTAGCTGAAGGCTAATGACTACAGCCAGTCTAGCTGAAAGCTAATAAATACAGCCAGTCTAGCTGAAAGCTAATAAATACAGCCAGTTTAGCTGAAGGCTAATGACTACAGCCAGTCTAGCTGAAGGCTAATAAATACAGCCAGTTTAGCTGAAGGCTTGTAAATACAGCCAGTTTAGCTGAAGGCTTGTAAATACAGCCAGTTTAGCTGAAGGCTTGTAAATACAGCCAGTTTAGCTGAAGGCTAATAAATACAGCCAGTCTAGCGGAAGGCTAATAAATAAAGCCAGTCTCGCCGAAGGCTGGGAATTATGGGGAGGTGGGTGGTCAGGCTGTGTGTCCACAGCGGACGGTAGTCT
>NC_068449.1:8353902-8362489 GCF_023373465.1 Oncorhynchus keta | reverse complement strand
CTTCTCCTTCCCTAGTTACTGATGAGGAAACAGGCCCTTCTCCTTCCCTAGTTACTGATCAGAAAACAGGCCCTACCTGTTTTAGTGATACATCAGCCCTTCTCCTTCCCTAGTTACTGATGAGGAAACAGGCCCCACCTGTTTTAGTGATACCTCAGCCCTTCTCCTTCCCTAGTTACTGATGAGGAAACAGGCCCTTCTCCTTCCCTAGTTACTGATGAGAAAACAGGCCCTTCTCCTTCCCTAGTTACTGATGAGAAAACAGGCCCTTCTCCTTCTCTAGTTACTGATGAGAAAACAGGCCCTTCTCCTTCCCTAGTTACTGATGAGGAAACAGGCCCTTCTCCTTCCCTAGTTACTGATGAGGAAACAGGCCCTTCTCCTTCCCTAGTTACTGATGAGGAAACAGGCCCTTCTCCTTCCCTAGTTACTGATGGAAAACAGGCCCTTCTCCTTCCCTAGTTACTGATGAGAAAACAGGCCCTTCTCCTTCCTAGTTACTGATGAGGAAACAGGCCCTTCTCCTTCCCTAGTTACTGATGAGGAAACAGGCCCTTCTCCTTCCTAGTTACTGATGAGGAAACCCCACCTGTTTTAGTGATACCTCAGCCCTTCTCCTTCCCTAGTTACTGATGAGGAAACAGGCCCTTCTCCTTCCCTAGTTACTGATGAGAAAACAGGCCTACCTCCTTCCCTAGTTACTGATGAGAAAACAGGCCCTTCTCCTTCCCTAGTTTACTGATGAGGAAACAGGCCCCACCTGTTTTAGTGATACCTCAGCCCTTCTCCTTCCTAGTTACTGAGAAAACAGGCCCTTCTCCTTCCCTAGTTACTGATGAGAAAACAGGCCCTACCTGTTTTAGTGATACCTCAGCCCTTCTCCTTCCCTAGTTACTGATGAGAAAACAGGCCCCACCTGTTTTAGTGATACTCCTCAGCCCTTCTCCTTCCCTAGTTACTGATGAGGAAACAGGCCCCACCTGTTTTAGTGATACCTCAGCCCTTCTCCTTCCCTAGTTACTGATGAGAAACAGGCCCTTCTCCTTCCCTAGTTACTGATGAGAAACAGGCCCCACCTGTTTAGTGATACCTCAGCCCTTCTCCTTCCCTAGTTACTGATGAGAAAACAGGCCCTTCTCCCCTTCCCTAGTTACTGATGAGGAAACAGGCCCTTCTCCCTTCCCTAGTTACTGATGAGGAAACAGGCCCTACCTGTTTTAGTGATACCTCAGCCCTTCTCCTTCCCTAGTTACTGATGAGGAAACAGGCCCCCACCTGTTTTAGTGATACCTCAGCCCTTCTCCTTCCCTAGTTACTGATGAGGAAACAGGCCCTACCTGTTTTAGTGATACCTCAGCCCTTCTCCTTCCCTAGTTACTGATGAAACAGGCCCCACCTGTTTTAGTGATACCTCAGCCCTTCTCCTTCCCTAGTTACTGATGAGGAAACAGGCCCTACCTGTTTTAGTGATACCTCAGCCCTTCTCCTTCCCTAGTTACTGATGAGGAAACAGGCCCCACCTGTTTTAGTGATACCTCAGCCCTTCTCCTTCCCTAGTTACTGATGAGAAAACAGGCCCCTTCTCCTTCCCTAGTTACTGATGAGAAAAACAGGCCTTCTCCTTCCTAGTTACTGATGAGGAAACAGGCCCTACCTGTTTTAGTGATACCTCAGCCCTTCTCCTTCCCTAGTTACTGATGAGGAAACAGGGCCCCCCACCTGTTTTAGTGATACCTCAGCCCTTCTCCTTCCCTAGTTACTGATGAGAAACAGGCCCCACCTGTTTTAGTGATACTCAGCCCTTCTCCTTCCCTAGTTACTGATGAGAAAACAGGCCCTTCTCCTTCCCTAGTTACTGAGTGAGAAAACAGGCCCTTCTCCTTCCCTAGTTACTGATGAGGAACAGGCCCTACCTGTTTTAGTGATACCTCAGCCCTTCTCCTTCCCTAGTTACTGATGAGGAAACAGGCCCACCTGTTTTAGTGATACCTCAGCCCTTCTCCTTCCCTAGTTACTGATGAGAAAACAGGCCCTTCTCCTTCCCTAGTTCACTGATGAGAAAACAGGCCCTTCTCCTTCCCTAGTTACTGATGAGAAAACAGGCCCTTCTCCTTCTCTAGTTACTGATGAGAAAACAGGCCCTTCTCCTTCCCTAGTTACTGATGAAACAGGCCCTTCTCCTTCCCTAGTTACTGATGAGGAAACAGGCCCTTCTCCTTCCCTAGTTACTGATGAGGAAACAGGGCCCTTCTCCTTCCCTAGTTACTGATGAGAAAACAGGCCCTTCTCCTTCCCTAGTTACTGATGAGAAAACAGGCCCTTCTCCTTCCCTAGTTACTGATGAGGAAACAGGCCCTTCTCCTTCCCTAGTTACTGATGAGGAAACAGGCCCTTCTCCTTCCCTTTAGTTACTGATGAGGAAACAGGCCCTACCTGTTTTAGTGATACCTCAGCCCTTCTCCTTCCCTATTTACTTTGAGGAAACAGGCCCTTTCCTTCCCTAGTTACTGATGAGAAAACAGGCCCTTCTCCTTCCCTAGTTACTGATGAGAAAACAGGCCCTTCTCCTTCCCTAGTTACTGATGAGGAAACAGGCCCCACCTTGTTTTAGTGATACCTCAGCCCTTCTCCTTTCCCTAGTTACTGATGAGAAAACAGGCCCTTCTCCTTCCCTAGTTACTGATGAGAAAACAGGCCCTACCTGTTTTAGTGATACCTCAGCCCTTCTCCTTCCCTAGTTACTGATGAGAAAACAGGCCCCACCTGTTTTAGTGATACCTCAGCCCTTCTCCTTCCCTAGTTACTGATGAGGAAACAGGCCCTACCTGTTTTAGTGATACCTCAGCCCTTCTCCTTCCCTAGTTACTGATGAGGAAACAGGCCCTTCTCCTTCCCTAGTTACTGATGAGAAAACAGGCCCCACCTGTTTTAGTGATACCTCAGCCCTTCTCCTTCCCTAGTTATTGATGAGAAAACAGGCCCTTCTCCTTCCCTAGTTACTGATGAGGAAACAGGCCCTTCTCCTTCCCTAGTTACTGATGAGGAAACAGGCCCTACCTGTTTTAGTGATACCTCAGCCCTTCTCCTTCCCTAGTTACTGATGAGGAAACAGGGCCCACCTGTTTTAGTGATACTCTCAGCCCTTCTCCTTCCCTAGTTACTGATGAGGAAACAGGCCCTACCTGTTTTAGTGATACCTCAGCCCTTCTCCTTCCCTAGTTACTGATGAGGAAACAGGCCCCACCTGTTTTAGTGATACCTCAGCCCTTCTCCTTCCCTAGTTACTGATGAGGAAACAGGCCCTACCTGTTTTAGTGATCTCAGCCCTTCTCCTTCCCTAGTTACTGATGAGGAAACAGGCCCCACCTGTTTTAGTGATACCTCAGCCCTTCTCCTTCCCTAGTTACTGATGAGAAAACAGGCCCTTCTCCTTCCCTAGTTACTGATGAGAAACAGGCCCTTCTCCTTCCCTAGTTACTGATGAGGAAACAGGCCCTTACCTGTTTTAGTGATACCTCAGCCCTTTCCTTCCCTAGTTACTGATGAGGAAACAGGCCCACCTGTTTTAGTGATACCTCAGCCCTTCTCCTTCCCTAGTTACTGATGAGGAAACAGGCCCCACCTGTTTTAGTGATACCTCAGCCCTTCTCCTTCCCTAGTTACTGATGAGAAAACAGGCCCCTTCTCCTTCCCTAGTTACTGATGAGGCAGGCCCTTCTCCTTCCCTAGTTACTGATG
Source organism: Oncorhynchus keta (assembly GCF_023373465.1). Classification (NCBI taxonomy): domain Eukaryota; kingdom Metazoa; phylum Chordata; class Actinopteri; order Salmoniformes; family Salmonidae; genus Oncorhynchus; species Oncorhynchus keta. The sequence continues at coordinate 8,358,751 of NC_068449.1, read as the reverse complement.
AGAAAACAGGCCCTTCTCCTTCCCTAGTTACTGATGAGAAAACAGGCCCTTCTCCTTCCCTAGTTACTGATGAGAAACAGGCCCTACCCGTTTTAGTGATACCTCAGCCCTTCTCCTTCCCTAGTTACTGATGAGGAAACAGGCCCTTCTCCTTCCCTAGTTATTGATGAGAAAAACAGGCCCTTCTCCTTCCCTAGTTATTATGAGAAAACAGGCCCTTCTCCTTCCCTAGTTACTGATGAGGAAACAGGCTGTACCTGTTTTAGTGATACCTCAGCCCTCTCCTTCCCTAGTTACTGATGAGGAAACAGGCCCTACCTGTTTTAGTGATACCTCAGCCCTTCTCCTTCCCTAGTTATTGATGAGAAACAGGCCCTTCTCCTTCCCTAGTTATTGATGAGAAACAGGCCCTTCTCCTTCCCTAGTTACTGATGAGAAAACAGGCCCTTCTCCTTCCCTAGTTATGATGAGAAAACAGGCCCTTCTCCTTCCCTAGTTATTGATGAAAAAACAGGCCCCACCTGTACACTAGTTATTGATGAGAAAACAGGCCTTACTCACATCATGGTCAATTTAGTTGACATGTAGTTGACATTGATCATGGTGGTGTACAATGATGAGATGATGATGAGGTCCAACTATAGTAAATAGTAATGTCGCTAAATCAAGTCGCTGATTATTTTCATAACGTTGGTACTTTCTCAACTCTGGTCGCCAAATCTATAGTTGTCAAATTAATGAATTTCTACTCGTGTCTCCTTCCATTGAAAATGGCTGATTTCTAGTTGTTAGGTCACAATTAGAATTGTTTGTTAGTGACAGCCTGACAGAAAAACATAGAATAATTTTTTGTTTGACACTGAAATGACAACCTCAGTCTGTAGCTTTAGCCAGGCCAGTATACCTGGGTGTTTATGTGGAAAACATTTCAAGGTCATTTATGCAACTGTATTGATGAATGGAAACCATGTTTTAAACTTTGTTTGAAATGTACTTCCTATTCTCTCCATGTTACCTACAGTACTGATAAACCATGCATACAATGGGATGTGAGACATGGGATGCATTCCCAAAAAGAATCAATAGATCTCTTCTTAATACAGTATTTTCACAAAGCAACACAGAAGTCAACATAAGGAGTACAATACAATGCGTTCTGAAATTCTGAGAAGGCCACTTCTGGGAAGTGTCAAATCAAATCAAATCAAATTTTATTTGTCACATACACATGGTTAGCAGATGTTAATGCGAGTGTAGCGAAATGCTTGTGCTTTCTAGTTCCGATAATGCAGTGATAACAAGTAATCTAACTAACAATTCTAAAACTACCAGTCTTATACACAGTGTAAGGGATAAGGAACATGTACATAGGGGATATATGAAATGAGTGATGGTACAGAGCAGCATACAGTAGATGGTATCGAGTACAGTATATACATATGAGATGAGTGTGTAGACAAAGTAAACAAAGTGGCATAGTTAAAGTGGCTAGTGATACATGTGTTACATAAGGATGCAGTCGATGATGTAGAGTACAGTATATACATATGCATATGAGATGAATAATGTAGGGTAAGTAACATTATATAAGGTAGCATTGTTTAAAGTGGCTAGTGATATATTTACATAATTCCCATCAATTCCCATTATTAAAATGGCTGGAGTTGGGTCAGTGTCAATGACAGTGTTACAGCAGCCACTCACTGTTAGTGGTGGCTGTTTAACAGTCTGATGGCCTTGAGATAGAAGCTGTTTTTCAGTCTCTCGGTCCCAGCTTTGATGCACCTGGGTACTGACCCGCCTTCTGATGATAGCGGGGTGAACAGGCAGTGGTTCGGGTGGTTGATGTCCTTGATGATCTTTATGGCCTTCCTGTAACAACGGGTGGTGTAGGTGTCCTGGAGGGCAGGTAGTTTGCCCCCGGTGATGCGTTGTGCAGTCCTCACTACCCTCTGGAGAGCCTTACGGTTGAGGGCGGAGCAGTTGCCGTACCAGGCGGTGATACAGCCCGCCAGGATGCTCTCGATTGTGCATCTGTAGAAGTTTGTGAGTGCTTTTGGTGACAAGCCGAATTTCTTCAGCCTCCTGAGGTTGAATAGGCGCTGCTGCGCTTCTTCACGACGCTGTCAGTGTGAGTGGACCAATTCAGTTTGTCTGTGATGTGTATGCCGAGGAACTTAAACTAGCTACCCTCTCCACTACTGTTCCATCGATGTGGATAGGGGGTGTTCCTCTGCTGTTTCCTGAAGTCCACAATCATCTCCTTAGTTTTGTTGACGTTGAGTGTGAGGTTATTTTCCTGACACCACACTCCGAGGGCCCTCACCTCCTCCCTGTAGGCCGTCTCGTCGTTGTTGGTAATCAAGCCTACCACTGTTGTGTCGTCCGCAAACTTGATGATTGAGTTGGAGGCGTGCGTGGCCACGCAGTCGTGGGTGAACAGGAGTACAGGAGAGGGCTCAGAACGCACCCTTGTGGGGCCCCGTGTTGAGGATCAGCGGGGAGGAGATGTTGTTGTTTACCCTCACCACCTGGGGGCGGCCCGTCAGGAAGTCCAGTACCCAGTTGCACAGGGCGGGGTCGAGACCCAGGGTCTCGAGCTTGATGACGAGCTTGAGGGTACTATGGTGTTGAATGCCGAGCTGCTTTAGTCGATGAACAGCATTCTCACATAGGTATTCCTCTTGTCCAGGTGGGTTAGGGCAGTGTGCAGTGTGGGCTGAGATTGCATCGTCTGTGGACCTATTTGGGCGGTAAGCAAATTGGAGTGGGTCTAGGGTGTCAGGTAGGGTGGAGGTGATATGGTCCTTGACTAGTCTCTCAAAGCACTTCATGATGACGGAAGTGAGTGCTACGGGGCGGTAGTCGTTTAGCTCAGTTACCTTAGCTTTCTTGGGAACAGGAACAATGGTGGCCCTCTTGAAGCATGTGGGAACAGCAGACTGTGTTCATGGTTCTTGCTGTGAACAGTGTTGCCATGGGGAGGAGGGAGGGTGGTTCTGATAGATTGTTTCTGGTGGTGAGCCTCCAGCAGGGCCGGGAGGTCAAGGACAGTGTTCAGGTTTTGTTAAATCGTCATGTACATCGTGATCTACGTGAGCACACAGTGCAATGAAATGCTGACTTACAGGTTTACCTCTCAGCAATGCAACAACAATAAGTGAATAAAAGAGGAATTAAAAGCTCAATGAAATGAAAAAGGATAAAACATTTGCAAAACATATATAATGCAAGAAGGCACACAAACGGATCGAAGTGCTGAAAGCTAATAAATACAGCCAGTTTAGCTGAAGGCTAATAAATACAGCCAGTTTAGCTGAAGGCTAATGACTACAGCCAGTCTAGCTGAAGGCTAATAAATACAGCCAGGTTGGCCCTGAAGGCCCAGGCTACACAGCCAAATCTAGCTGAAGGCTAATAAATACAGCCAGTCTAGCTGAGGCTAATGACTACAGCCAGTCTAGCTGAAGGCTAATGACTACAGCCAGTCTAGCTGAAGGCTAATGACTACAGCCAGTTTAGCTGAAGGCTAATGACTACAGCCAGTTTAGCTGAAGGCTAATAAATACAGCCAGTTTAGCTGAAGGCTAATGACTACAGCCAGTCTAGCTGAAGGCTAATAAATACAGCCAGTCTAGCTGAAGGCTAATGACTACAGCCAGTCTAGCTGAAGGCTAATGACTACAGCCAGTCTAGCTGAAGGCTAATAAATACAGCCAGTTTAGCTGAAGGCTAATGACTACAGCCAGTCTAGCTGAAGGCTAATAAATACAGCCAGTTTAGCTGAAGGCTAATAAATACAGCCAGTTTAGCTGAAAGCTAATAAATACAGCCAGTTTAGCTGAAGGCTAATAAATACAGCCAATTTAGCTGAAGGCTTGTAAATACAGCCAGTTTAGCTGAAGGCTAATAAATACAGCCAGTTTAGCTGAAGGCTAATAAATACAGCCAGTTTAGCTGAATGCTTGTAAATACAGCCAGTTTAGCTGAAGGCTTGTAAATACAGCCAGTTTAGCTGAAGGCTAATAAATACAGCCAGTTTAGCTGAAGTCTAATAAATACAGCAGTCTAGCTGAAGGCTTGTAAATACAGCCAGTTTAGCTGAAGGCTTGTAAATACAGCCAGTTTAGCTGAAGGCTAATAAATACAGCCAGTTTAGCTGAAGGCTTGTAAATACAGCCAGTTTAGCTGAAGGCTAATAAATACAGCCAGTCTAGCGGAAGGCTAATAAATAAAGCCAGTCACGCCGAAGACTGGGAATTATGGGGAGGTGGGTGGTCAGGCTGTGTGTCCACAGCGGACGGTAGTCTCAGAGCTATGTATCTTCGCTACTGGTCAAAAGTTTTAGAACACCTACTCATTCAAGCATTTTTCTTTATTTTTACTATTTTCTACATTGTAGAATAATATTGAAGACATCAAAACTATGAAATAACACATGGAATCATGTAGTAACCAAAAAGTGTTTTTTGAGATTTGAGATTCTTCAAATAGCCACCCTTTGCCTTAATGACAGCTTTGCACACTCTTGGCATTCTCTCAGCCAGCTTCACCTGGAATGCTTTTCCAACAGTCTTGAAGGAGTTCCCATATATGCTGAGCATTTGTTGGCAGCTTTTCCTTCACTCTGTGATCCAACTCATCCCAAACCATTTCAATTGGGTTGAGATGGGTTTGACTGTGGAGGCCAGGTCATCTGATGCAGCACTCCATCACTCTCCTTCTTGGTCAATTAGCCTTACACAGCCTGGAGGTGTGTTGAGTCATTGTCCTATTGAAAAACAAATGATAGCCCACTAAGCCCAAACCGGATGAGATGGCGTATCGCTGCAGAATGCTGTGGTAGCCA